>NC_089508.1:103930063-104230063 GCF_036850995.1 Saccopteryx leptura | reverse complement strand
GAGGGACCTTGGAGAGCTTGGAGAGCTCATGCATTATGAAAGCATGCCATGAATAAATAATAGCACCTATATAATAGCACCTATATATGTCAGGTGCTATTATAAGCCCAGCACAAACACATGGTTCAGACTTGGCCCCTTTCTTTGAAGAGGTAAGTTTTAGCAGAGAGAAGTAATAGCAATGCTCGAAAGAAAGTAATAAACACTTCACTTCGTAGCAGAACCTCTAATTTGAAGTAAGCCAGATAAATCCTTTACAGTGTTAATCAGATGGGTCAGATATACAAATAGGCAGAAAACACCTTACCCTGATCAGAACAGAATGCCTCCTAAGGGGCAGGGTGTCTTATCCCTGTACTATTACCAAATATCTCCTATACTACTAGAAATTTCACCATTACCAAGTCATTCCTTTGGTTCTATCCAGCTTTAGTTTTTCTGTTTTACCTATTAGAGTTTTACCTATTGAATATTAGTAGCTCATGTGAGCATTAGTTTGGGATTAGATAAACCTAGGCACGGAGCACAGGCCAACATGAATGGGAATAAAATAGCTAGATGTTTAACAAGAGGGAAAAGGATGAAAGAGCCTCGTTGACAGCTGTCTTTAAAATTTTGTTTTAAAAACCTTTTACCTTTACATATGTATAGATATATATATGTATATATAACATGTAATATGTAAATACAGACACACAGTTATACAATACAAGGACATAATTGCTCCCTAAGAATGCACAAAGCAGATCTGGGTACCCAGCATATAATTTGGCAGGCAGTATGTAGATGTAGATTAAAAATTAGAGCCAACCATTATGCTTCCATACCATGAGAACATCAGTCTGGACTAATGAATTTGATCAGAGGGTAAGGAAGGAGGAATGAAGCATTTCAGAGCATCAAACCCGGGCAGCACTATAGTTCCCTGAAAGACATCTTGATTTTTATCATTATTGGTAATTTTCATCATTCTTGGTACAAATTAATCAATGCACCTTTAGCTAAGTGTCTGTCATGTCCATGACAGTGTACTAGAAAGCCAGCGTGGGAGCATAACGTCCTGTGCTCAGAGGGCTTCCACTTTCCACTGCTTTGCAAAGCAGCACCATCTCTGGCAAGGCCAGGCTCCTCTGCTCTGTCAGGAAACCTGACTGGCTCTCCTCCACTTGTAGGTCTGACAGCCACCTACGGAATGCCTGCTCCCTCCCACCAGCCTAAATCCTAGATATACTATATTTCAAGTCACATATGACCAGTTTTGTTTGTGAGACTAGTAACAATGCTGGATTTTGTTATGTTTTAGGGACATGTCAGTCATTAGGTAATATTATTTACATACTGACTCATGTATGATATAGCCACCTAAAGAAATAAAATGATAGTAGTAAGAGTTTTTAATATCAGGGACTTACATTTGTTGAACATCTACTTTGTGCTTGGTTGTCTTATTTAATTTCATTTTTCAATAACAGTTCATATTCAACATTATTTTGTATTTGTGTTTGGCAGTCTTTTAAGGACTTCATACCATCCCACACATAGAAACTGGAGCAATCATTATCTTCATTTTACAGTTGAGGGACTACGGCAGAGAACTGACAAGTCATCTGCCCAAGGTCACCCAGCGAGGAGCCGACCAAGCTGGAGTCAAACACAGTGCTCTCTTCTGCTGTGTTATTATGCCTATGAACATGAACTACATTAACCCTCAAACTTCCACAAGCTGACTGTAAGGACCACATTGTTCTACTTGTATTCATAATGAGATCAGAGAATATAAGTAAAGATATGCCTACCCCAGATTACCACAGGACTTACTGGAAAACCCAGAAAGCCCAGAACCCTCTGTCCCCATTGCTTCCCAGACCACATCACTTCTGGAGGATGAATTCCAATGCATTTTAAAACTCATCCTATATTGGTCAACTCTAAAGTATCTACCTATCTCCACAATCTTGCCTTAAAGTTATGTGAACTAATTAAGCAGAACGGGCTCTAATCGTTGGTTGATATTTCTTGTTATCTATTATTTACTGATATTTCCCCATGAAGCCTGATGTCTGGTAGGAAGTCGTTTATACTTAAATTTAATTACCTCTTCCACCCTAGGGAAGGTGTGCAGAACCCTGATAACAAAATTGCATGTGAAGGTTACAGACACGCTCCTTCCTGTGGGGCCCCCATCACTGTGAGAGGGATGTCTCCACAGCTGCAGGACAAGGAAGGCATTCAGTGGGTGGCTGGCTGGAGAAGCTGGAGGACATCCTGGTCCTTCTTAATTCAATCCTCCAATCCATGCTCTCCTATCTCACTGCCGGTCAACTAACTAACACAATGCTAGTCAATTAACAAGAATATGCTTTGTTTTCCAAAAACAAAAAGATTAGTTCTAAGACTATCGATGGAAATGAATCTCACTAGATTCCATGTGCCTCGTGCATGTACTGAACACAGAGCCCGTGTGCTTCCCTCTGCCATATGAAGTGCTGCAGGTGACGTGGATTAGAATTCATAGTCCCTGTCCTCATCCAGCTTGCCATCTATGGGGAAATGAAATCACATCTCGTGTTCCCATTCTCCTTCTGGCCTCTGAGGCATCATCTCTGAGGAGACACCCTTTTCCTGAACTAAAGCAATGACCGCCCCACTAGTCAACACCTCATCTCTGGGGCCCCATTACCACATCAGTCTTCCTAAGAACAACCTGATCCATCTCACAATCAAAGCCTTCTAAGTTTTCTTACTGGTTTTAAAAATGTACCCTCCCCATGCAGTTGTTCTAGCCAAAATTCTCAGTCCTGTGTTCACCTTTTCCCTTCACAGACTGTGCTCCAGCCTCCCTGGCCAACCCCCTTCCCTCAGTGCACAGTGCTCTCCTTCCTTCTCAGGTGCTGTTCCCATTGTCCCCTAGCCCCACACTTCTCTTCTGCCACTCCACATCCTGCCCTCCCTTTGATGGTTCTCAAACCCCGCCTCCTCCAAAAAGTCCTTTGGCCAGTCAGAGTGGGAGGGAATCTCTCTTTACCGCAACTCGTTGCTACTTTATCTATATCAGGGGTCCCCAAACTTTTTACACAGGGGCCCAGTTCACTGTCCCTCAGACCGTTGGAGGGCTGACCTATAAAAAAAAAACTATGAACAAATCCCTATGCACACTGCACATACCTTATTTTAAAGTAAAAAAAACAAAAACGGGAACAAATACAATATTTAAAATAAAGAACAAGTAAATTTAAATCAACAAACTGACCAGTATTTCAATGGGAACTATGGGCCTGCTTTTGGCTAATGAGATGGTCAATGTCCGATTCCATAATTGTCACTGCTAGCCGTAACAAGTGATATAACGCGCTTCCGGAGCCGTGACGCGAGCATCCCACGTCACTGGAAGTGGTACTATACATGTGTGACACTGTACTTTGTGGCACTGCCACATACAGTACAGCATCCGTATCCTATGTTCCTCTCACTGACCACCAATGAAAGAGGTGCTCCTTCCAGAAGTGCGGTGGGGGCCAGATAAATGGCCCCAGGGGGCTGCATTTGGGGACCCCTGATCTATATGTTCCATAAGGTATTGGTTTGATTCATTGACAGAAAACATTTATAGAGTCCCTGCAACATCCTATGCAGGGGTGACATAAAAATGAAAATTAAAACATGTTCACAAAAAGCTCATAATTTATCAGAAGCACATACATAAACTACTAACAACAAGTGAATGTGGCAAAAGCTCTATGAGGTTTCTCAGCCTTGGCACTATTAACTCTTTGGGTCAGATAATCCTGTGTTGTGGTGGGGGCAGAGGGAAACTGTTCTGTGCATTATACGGTATTCAGCAGCATTGCTGTTCTCTACCTGCTAGATACCAGTGGCGCCCCTCCACTGAGTTGTGACAAGCCAAAATGTCTTCAGACATTGCTAACGTCTTCTGGGAAAACCTGCCCTAAGTTGAAAATGAGGATTGTGCTGAGGGTCTCACCAAGTGTGGTGAAGGTATACAGGGGGGTAGGCCCAGGAGAGGCATGCTTTACAAAGGAGGTGGCACAGCTGGACCCCAAAAGATGAAAAGCATCTGCAAATGAGGGTGGTGTGGACATATCCAGGCTTAGTGGAGGCATGGGGATAAAACATGGAATGATATTTCTGGGGGTCTTAGGTACCACTGCATATTAATGGTGGAGAAGGGACAAGGTGGGGCTGGAGGGGGCAGGTTGTGTATTATAATGCCTTCCTATATATACCATCTGATCAATATGGTAGTACAACTACAAAGACCTTAGAAATTGATGAGGCTATCTGTTTTTCCATGTGAAACATCAAGTCAACAGGAAAGAGCAAAACAGACCTGAGTTGAAGTTCTCCACATTTCCTACTTTGGGTCAGCAGGTTCCTAACTCCAGAGCCATAGCTACATAACCTATTTACACAAAAACAGTAATAGTTTTACCATAGAATTTTTTTGTTAAGAATAAGAAACTAGCACTGTGCCTCACAGTTACTTAATAAGTGCCAATTTCCTTCTCTTTTCTCATAGGACCCAAATGTCCTCTGACAGAGCAAGGACTGCCTCTTGGTCATCAACACATAATCTCTGTTATAGCATTTGACAGTCAGAACAGGACATCAGTCTAGATTAAAGACGGCTGCAAATTCTCTGATGATGTCCCCATTAACAGGTGTGACTAGCAGCAAAGAAGGTGAAATGGGTGGACCACCTCCCCTTGGGTCTAAGAGGGCCTAGTGATTTGCCCTGACCATTAGAGAGTGGCCAAGGTGATGCTGTACCAGTTGCCTCACCTTTCAGTGCAGGTGACTTCCACTTATGCTCTAGTGAAGCCAGCTGCCATGTAGAAAGTCTCACCTCCCGGAAACCTGCATTGTTTGAAGCATCCCAAACTGGTCACATAGAGGAAGCAACATGCAGGAGAACCTAAGCATGCTGACAAGCTCCGCCCACGTGCCAGGTGAATGTGCACAGTCTTAGGAGAGGCAGCAGGACGACCTCGCCAGCAATCCACAGAGTGAACAATATTACACCATTGCTATTTGAAGCCGCTTATTCTGGGCTACTCTGCTATAGAGCAACAAATAAATAAAACAATTGTATACAATGAAATTAGAGAATATAACTAACATGAGTTCTAAATGATGTTATTTGTATAAAAAATAAGTCAATTAAATTGTATTATCTAGTCAGAAAATCTTGTGAGATATTGGGTTTAAGCTGGAACCTGAGGGATATTTGATTAATGCTTTAAATATAAAGAATGCATAAAATTATTTGTGTCTATTATAACTATACATTTACCCCAATTTTTGTTAAATATTCAAATATATAGGAAAATTAAAATAATAGAGTACATACTCACTTTCTACCTAGATTCAACAATTATTTATATTTGGCAATAGTTGCTCCATCTATAAATATAAACATGAACACACACTTTGGCAAACATTTGAAGGTAAATTATAAACATCATGACTTTTTAAAATTGTGGTAAAATATAACACAATTTACCATCTTCACCATTTTTATGTGCATAGTTCAGTAGTGTCAAGTATATCACTATGTAACCAATCTCCAGAACTCTCTTCATCCTGTAAAACTAAAACTCTACACCCATTAACAATCCCTGTTCACCCTTCCTCCAGGCTCGGGCCATCACCTTCTACTTTCTCTTTCTCTGGATTTACTCTAGGCACCTCGACAGAGGCATGATATTGCACTTGTCTTTTTGTAATGGGCTTGTTCACTCAGAGTTCAGCCTTGTTACAGCATTTGTCAAAAGTTCCCTTTAAGGTTTAATAATATTCCCGTGTGTGTGTGTGTGTGTGTGTGTGTGTGTGTGTGTGTGTGTGTGTGTGTGTGTATTCTATTTTGCTTATCCATTCATCTGTAATGGTTACATGAGTTGCTTTTACCTTAGGGTTATTGTAAATAATGTTCCTGTAAACAGAGGTATATTATCTCTTCAGGTCCCTGCTTTCAATTCTTTTGGTTATATGCCCAGGAGTGGAACTGCAGGATCATATAGTAAAACATTTCCCACCTCCATACCTCAATGTGCATGGCTTCAGAATGAGAATGTCACACAGCAGAGTGAGTTTTTCCTTTCATTGGTTAAAGGTTCACAGTATAGCACGCATTCCTTGATTCTTCAGGTTTGTATTCTAGTCCTTCCATTCACTGATTTTATGACTTTAAACATGCTACTTAGCCTTGCTAAGCCTCAGTTTTCTCATTTTTAAAATGGGATAACAAGAATATATACCGATAGGGTTGAGGAGAACACTGTAAGAAAACAAGTCTCAGCACAGTGCCTACCAGCAGGTCTCCGTCCTCAGAACGTGCAGCTGCTATGAGGAAATGGCCCCGCCACAGGGCACACTGCGCTGCTTTGTCCTGACGGCACCAAACGGTGATTTGTTTTAGCCCTCACTCACCGTTTCAGATGTTCTTATAAAGGAAAGCTAGGCTCTTCAGTATTACGTTTCATTTTTCCCAATGTAAACTATTTTGCTTAAATCCTCCAGCAAGTTTAAAATTTCCCCTTTCTCCCTTTTACTTTTATACAGAACCTGAAATCCAGTCAACTGGGATGTTTTTATAGAACTTGAGAGGAAACTTTTGCAGTGTTTGAATCAAACTTGCTCGTGCACTTATTTCCCAGCCTCTACTTGAACAACCACAGCACAGCTCAGTCCCTTGCAGTTCTGAGGTCTAGCCATGTCCGTTTTTCTCAGACTGAGTCAGTACCAGCCCTTCTGGCTCACTCCTGGAGGGACTGAAGAGGGGTTCCTGTTTCAGATCAGAGAGCAAGCAACTGACCTCTAGCATCCCTTCTAGCTCTTAGGAGTGCACGGCACACTTTCTTGATGTGAAGGAATGCACAAGAGAGCCTGCAACTTCTTTCTAGTGATAGGTCAAGATTAGATGTGTCTCTCTCCATGACATTCAACAGTCCAGGTGAGAAAAATGCAACAAGGGTTTATCTGAGGTGAAATGGATTGAGTTTATTTTACTAATGAATACTAAGGCCAGTATAGTCATGCAAATTAATATCAAGTCCCTGTCCGGAGACAAAGAGAAATTATTTGGGGCTTAAAAGTAATATCTCCAGAGTTATCATGTGAGTTAATGACTCCTCAGGGCTAGAGTGTCTTCGAGTCTGCAGGATGCCATATAACCACCCCAGCCTTCATGTGATCTGCTTTGCACAAACCCTGGTACCACCGGAAATCCACTTATCGGTGATCAATACGTTTTACACTTGCAGGATGATATATATTTCAGGATAGAACTCCATATATAAGGCCAGGCATGAAAGAAATCTATAGACTTCATTCATCAAACCTGTTATGCAAACTTTGAATTGCTGAGCTAAAATCTGAGGCACAATTTTGCAATTAAGGTAACTGATATATATTAACAGAAATTCTCAGTAGCTCTTTTCTTTTAGGTGATTCTAGAAATCACTAATTCTATTTAAAAGACTAGAGAAAATTTTAAGCTTTAATGTAGAAAAGGTCATTTCTCACATGAACATATTTTGTAAAACTGCAAAAGGAAGTACACTTTTAATTTTTCTGAGACACTGTTGCTCCATATTGAGGTTACAAATGACTCGACCAGGAACTGTCACAAACTGGGACCTTTAGATCTGACCAGCACTAAAATAACTCTATGTCACAATTGGGAATCTTGAGGCTATAAACCTAATGGACATATTTCACTTCCAGAATTTTCAAGTCCCTCAGGTCACTCTTACTCCCACTTATTTATTTATTTATTAATTTATTATTTTTATTCTATTATTTTTTTTTATTCCCACTTATTTAAAGATCATCACTCTTCACACTCTTCACACCCCTCACTTTGCCACCATGGCTTTTCCCACTGGTGAATCTCCCTCTAACATCCATTCTACTATAAACAAAGTGCCTTCATCTTAAAACTTCCCGCAGAACATACATTTTACCACTTCCTCTAACTTATGCCTGTCTCCCCCTACACCTCCTTTCAGGGCACTGTTCTCTTACCAACATTCTGAACTGAGGTTACTTATGCCTCTCATTACTACCCTCCCAACCCAACACACAAGCATACTTGGGACTAAAGGCAGCCAGGTTCCACTACTGCCAGAACATAAGTCTATTCGCATCCAAAAGTTCCTCCCGTGAAGGACTTGAAGATGGCAGCGGAGTAGGCAGACACACAGACTCCCAGCTCACACCACCAAACTGGATTACAAACTAATTTATGAATACTCAGCATGAAAAACCAACTCTGGACTACAAGAACAGCTCTCAAAAACCAAGGAGCAAAGAAGAAGCCACAACAAATTGGGTAGGGAGTGCCTGAATCTCCCCTGCTTACAGGAACAGACTGGGGGGGGTGAGGCTGAGAGCCCAAAAGGGCTCTCACTCCAAGGAAAAGAGCAGAAAATACAGCTCACAGCCACTTGCCTGGCGACCAGGGAATGAGGTGTGTTGAAAGGGCCAGCTTGTCTTCCAAAAAGAAAGGGGAGAGAGAGAAACAGACGGTGAGGGGCAGAGGAATGCAGGGGAGCACCTGAGAAGCTGACTCATCCAGTGCTGGAGGCAGCCATAGCTGGGAGAGGGACTGATTCTTCCACAAAACAACTGAATTACTTCCGGATCACAGATCTCCAGACATCTCTCCAGCTCCAATCAGCACAACAAGGTACAGCTGAAAACAAGAAGTGGGGAGAAGGGGCAGTAACTCAGGTCTCCATGGAGATCTGAGATACACCTCCCCCTAATGAAGCTGAGAAAACACCCTGCTCCCAGAGAGATTAGTTGGTGGAAGAGGCCTTCAGAGTCTCAGGTTACACACACCACATCACACCACATTCCTGGATACACATTCAAATAAACCCCCTGCTGAGATCAATAAACAAGACTATCACCTGTTAAGAAAACAAACAAATCAAGACTTCAAAGCGGCCTAAATCCGAAAGTGGATTACAAATAATAGCTGATGCCAACCAAAGAAGACCTAGAAATAACACAATTGAAAACTGGAGGCAGACAACACCAAGCCTAGACTCAACCAGCTCTACAAACAAAACACCCAAACACACAGTCATAATGAGAAGACAGAGAAGTGCAATCCAAATGAAACCACAAGAAAAACCTATGAGAAATGAACTGAGTGATATGGAAATAACCAAACTTCTGGATGCAGAGTTCAAAATAATGATTGTAAGTAAGCTTAGAGATCTTAGAACAACAATGGATGGTCGTTATGAACACCTAAATAAAGAAATAGAAAGTATAAAAAAGGATATTGAAATATTAAAAAAGAATCAGTTGGAGATGACAAAGACAATATCAGACATGAAGACCACAATGAAAGGAATTCAAAATAGGATGGATGGTGCTGGGGATCGAATCAATGAGTTGGAGGACAACGTGAATGAAGGCATGAAAGCAGAGAAGTAAAAAAAAAAGAGACTCAAAAAGTCTGAGGAAACTCTTAGAGAGCTCTGTGACAACATGAAGAGAAATAACATCTGCATCATAGGGGTTCAAAGAAGAAGAAGAGAAAGAACAAGGGATAGAGACTTTGTTCAATCATATCATAGCTGAAAACTTCCCTAAATTAATATAGGAGAAACTCTCACAAGTTCAAGAAGCACAGAGAACTCCATTAAAGAGAAACCCAAAGAAATCTACACCAAGACACATCATAATTAAAATACCAAAGCTAAGAAATAAAGAGAAAATATTAAAAGCTGATAGAGAAAAAAAGGCTATCACCTACAAAGGAGTACCCATAAGGATGACATCAGACTTCTCAACAGAAACACTTGAGGCCAGAAGGGAATGGCAAGAAATATTCAAAGTAATGCAGAACAAGAACCTACAACCAAGACTACTTTATCCATCAAGGCTATAATTTAAAATAGAAGGAGAAATAAAAAGCTTCCCAGTCAAAAAAAACTCAAGGAATTCATTACAATCAAACCAATGCTGCAGGAAATGTTAAGGGGCAAAGTGTAAACAGATCAAAGTGGGAAAAGAATATAGCAAAAGAGGAATACAGCTTTAAAGAATAAAACAGCAATAAACAACTATATAGCAATAATAACCTTAAATGAAAATGGATTAAATGATCCAATCAAAAGACATAGGGTAGCTGCATGGCTAAGAAAACAGGACCCATTCATATGCTGCCTACAAGAGACACACCTTAAAACAAAAGATGCACATAGACTGAAGGTAAAAGGATGGAAAAAAACATTTCATGCAAATGGAAATTAAAAAAAAGCTAAAGTAGCAATACCTGTATCAGACAAAATGGACTTTAAAACAAAGGATATAGTAAGAGATAAGAAGGCCACTACATAATGATAAAGGGAGCAATCCAACAAGAAGATATAATTATTATAAATATCTTTGCACCTAATATAGAAGTACCTAAATATATAAAGCAGACTTTGATAAATATAAAGGGCAAGATCAACAGCAATACTATAATAGTAGGGGATTTCAATACCCCACTAACATCACTAGATAAATCCTCAAGAAAGAAAATTAACAAAGAAACAGCAGACTTAAAGGTCACACTAGATCAACTCGATTTAATAGATATCTTCAGAACCTTTCACCCTAAAGCTGCAGAATATACATTCTTTTCAAGTGCTCATGGTACATTCTCTAGAATAGACCACATGTTAGGGCACAAAAGTGGTCTCAACAAATTTTTGAAGACTGAAATCATATCAAGCACCTTCTCTGATCACAATGGCATGAAACTAGAAATCAACCACAACAGAAAAACTGAAAAATTCTCAAACACATGGAAACTGAATAGCAGGTTGTTAAATAATGAATGGATTAAGATTGAGATAAAAGAAGAAATAAAAAATTTCCTAGAAACGAATGATAACGAGCATACAACAACTCAAAATTTATGGGACACAGCAAAAGCAGTACTGAGAGGGAAGTTCATAGCACTACAGGCACACTTTCAGAAGCTAGAAAAAGCTCAAATAAACAACTTAACCCTACATCTAAAAGAATTAAAAAAAGAACAGCAAGTAAAGCCCAAATGTAGTAGAAGGAAGGAAATAATAAAGATTAGAGGAGAAATAAATGACAAAGAGGCTAAAGAAATAATACAGAGGATCAATGAAACTAGAAGCTGGTTCTTTGAAAAGGTAAACAAGATCGATGAACCTTTAGACTCACCAAGAAGAAAAAAGACAGGACTCAAATAAATAAAATTAAAAATGAGAGTAGAGAAGTAACAACTGACACAACAGAAATACAAAATATTGTAAGAAAATACTATGAAGAATTGTATGCCAAAAAACTAGACAATCAAGATGAAATGGACAAATTCCTTGAAACATACAATCTTCCAAAAATCAATCTGGAAGAATCAGAAAACCTAAACAGACCGATTACACCAAAAGAGACAGAAACAGTTATCAAAAAACTCCCAACAAAGAAAAGTCCTAGGCCTGGTTGCTTCACAAGTGAATTCTACCAAATATTCAAAGAAGAACTAACTGCTATCCTTCTCAAGCTATTTCAAAAAATCCAAGAGGAAGGAAGACTTCCAAGTTCCTTTTATGAGGCAAGCATAATTCTCATTCCAAAACCAGGCAAAGACAACACAAAGAAAGAAAATTATAGGCCAATATCCCTGATGAATATAGATGCTAAAATCCTCAACAAAATATTAGCAAACCGGATCCAAAAATATATGGAAAAAATCATACACCATGATCAAGTGGGATTTATTCTGGGGAGGCAAGGCTGGTACAATATTTGCAAATCTATCAATGTTATTCATCACATAAACAAAAGGAAGGAAAAAAACCACATGATAATTTCAATAGATGCAGAAAAAGCATTTGATAAAATCCAGCACCAATCATGATCAAAACTCTCAGCAAAGTGGGAATACAGGGAACACACCTCAACATGATAAAAGCCATCTATGAGAAACCCACAGCCAACATCATACTCAATGGGCAAAAATTAAAAGCAATCCCCTTAAGATCAGGAACAAGGCAGGGGTGCCCCCTTTCACCACTCTTATTCAACATAGTCCTGGAAGTCTTAGCCATAGCAATCAGACAAGAAGAAGAAATAAAAGGCATTCAAGTTGGAAAAGAAGAAGTAAAACTATCATTATTTGCTGATGAAATGATCCTGTACATAGAAAAACCTAAAGTCTCAGTCAAATAACTACTGGATCTGATAAATGAATTCAGCAAAGTGGTAGGATATAAAATTAATACACAGAAATCAGAGGCATTTTTATACACCAACAATGAACAGTCAGAAAGAGAAATTAAGGAAACAATTCCCTTCACTATTACAACCAAAAATTAAAGTACCTAGGAGTAAATTTAACCAAGGAGACTAAAGATTTGTACTTGGAAAAGTATAAAACATTGATAAAAGAAATCAAGGAGGATACAAACAAGTGGAAGCATATACCGTGCTCATGGTTAGGAAGAATAAACATCATTAAAATATCTATATTACCCAAAGCAATTTATAAATTCAATGTAATACCAATTAAAATACCAATCACATACTTTAAAGATATAGATCACATATTCCAAAACTTTATATGGAACCAAAAGAGAACACAAATAGCCTCAGCAATCTTAAAAAAGAAGAATAAAGTGGTAGGTATCACACTTCCTGATATCAAGTTATACTACAAGGCCATTGTACACAAAACAGCCTGGTACTGGCATAAGAACAGGCATATAGATCAATGGAACAGAACAGAAAACCCAGAAATAAACCCATAGCTCTATGGACAACTGATATTTGACAAAGGAGGTAAGGGCATACAATGGAGTAAAGACAGCCTCTTTAATAAATGGTGTTGGGAAATTGGACAGCTACCTGCAAAAAAAATGAAACTAGACCACCAACTTACATCATTCACAAAAATAAACTCAAAATCGATAAAAGACTAAAATGTAAGCCGTGAAACCATAAGCATCTTAGAAGAAAACAAAGGCAGTAAGCTCTCCAACATCTCTCGCAGTGATATATTTGCTGATTTATCTCCACGGGCAAGTGAAATAAAAGGCAGGATAAACAAATGGGACTATATCAAAGTAAAAAGCTTTTGCACAACTAAAGACAATAAGAACAGAATAAAAAGACAAATGACACAATGGGAGAACATAGTTGACAATACGTCTGATAAGGGGTTAATAACCAAAATTTATAAAGAACTTGTAAATCTCAACACCAGGAAGACAAACAATCCAATCAAAAAATGGGCAAAAGAAATGAATAAACACTTCTCCAAAGAGGACATACAGATGGTCAATAGGCATATGAAAAAATGCTCAACATCACTAATCATTAGAGAAATGCAAATTAAAACCACAATGAGATATCACCTCACAGCAATCAGAATGGCACTCATCAACAAAACAACACAGAATAAGTGCTGGCGAGGATGTGGAGAAAAGGGAACCCTCCTGCACTGCTGGTGGGAATGGAGACTGGTATAGCCACTGTGGAAAACAGTATGGAGATTCCTCAAAAAATTAAAAATAGAACTGCCTTTTGACCTAGCTATCCCATTTTTAGGAATATACCCTAAGAACACCATAGAACTGTTCCAAAAGAAGAAATGCACCCCCATGTTTATGGCAGCATTGTTCACAATAACGAAGATCTGGAAACAGCCCAAGTGTCCGTCAGTGGACGAGTGGATTAAAAAGCTTTGGTACATATATACTATGGAATACTAATCAACCATAAGAAATGATGACATCAAATCATTTACAATAACATGGATGGGCCTCATTAACATTATACAGAGTGAAATAAGTAAATCAGAAAAAACTAAGAACTATATGAATCCATACATAGATGGGACATAAAAATGAGACTCAGAGACATGGACAAGAATGTGACGGTAACTGGGGGTGGGGGTGAGGAAGGAGAGAGAGGGTGTGGGTGGAGGGGAGGGGCACAAAGAAAACCAGATAGAAGGTGATGGAAGACAATTTGACTTTGGGTGAGGGGTATGCAACATAATCAAATGTCAAAATAATCTGGAGATGTTTTCTCTGAACATATATACCCTGATCTATCAATGTCACTGCATTAAAATTAATAAAAATAAGATTAAAAAAAATTCCTCCCTTGAAACACACGCCTACTTTTACTGCTCTCTACCCTGCTTAACATCTCATATTCCCATCATTTCATAATGACTTCATCCTCAACGTTGGTACATAGATAATGCAGAAAGGAAGCCACCCATTGCTCAAAAACCTAAAACTACTACTTACTGACTATTGAATAAAACTGTCATTAGTAAACAAAAATATTTCATGCACATTTTCATAATTTTTTCCCAAAGTAAGTTAGTATTTCCTATAACTTCCAATGGGCATTTGTATTTTGGCTCCTGAAAACAATCTATCAGTATGCCTTTTATAGCTTTCATTTCCCATCCTATCCACCAAGAATTTCAGTATTTCCTCCAAAGAGTATCCTAACCATTAACCTACTATGCACTGTAATCTCTACTTTTCTCCATATCTCTTTGATGTGTGTGTTTGTATACCGGGGTGAGCAGAAGTCTTGTTCATATGGAAAAAGACATGCAGGTTATGATTTTTATAACAGCTTTATTAACTTTGTTTTGGGTACTCACAACTGTAAACTTACTTTGCCCAGCCCTATATATATACATTAATATAACTATATATATATATATATATATATATATATATATATACACACACTATAGTTGTTCACGTTACCTTGTAAAATGTTACAGTGAACTTGCTATTCAGCTCTTTTACTGATTTAGTCCTCTAGAAGTGGGTTACAAACTTCATGGAGGCACAGACTATGAATCTTTAACAAATATTTGTCAAGAAATAGAACTACATGATTCCATACATTGGTGGAACATAAAAACGAGACTAAGAGACATGGACAAGAGTGTGGTGGTTACCAGGGGTGGGGGGAGGGAGGACATGGGAGGGAGGGATGTAGAGAGTTAGGGGGAGGGGGAGGGGCACAGAGAACTAGATAGAGGGAGGCGGAGGACAATCTGACTTTGGGCGAGGGGTATGCAACATAATTTAATGATAAAATAACCTAGACATGTTTTCTTTGAATATATGTACCCTGATTTATTAATGTCATTCCATTATCATTAATAAAAATTTATTAAAAAAAAAAAGAAATAGAAGCTATATAATTAAATTAATGCATAGAGATACTACTGACTGTTTTTTAATTGAATGTATTTGGGTGGCATGGGATAACATAATTATAGAGACTTCAGGTGCCCAATTCCACAGCACATCTCTGTACAGCATACTGTGCGTTCAGCCCCCAACTCCAGACTTTGTCCATCACCCCCCCCCCCCCCCCCGTGCCCTAATGCAATCACTACACCAGTGTCCATGACCGGGAGTTTTTCTCTTTTTTTCTTTTTTGTCCTTTTTTGCCTAATTGTTTCGTTTTGTTTTAAAGAAGGTTTTCTTTTCCCACAAGTTTGGCTGGAGTATGTGAGCAAACCAGGCCATATATTGCTAATGATTAAATAGTAAAGTCAGAATGTTTTCTTGTCAAACTGTGTTAGCACTGCAGGTCTAGGTATTACTGGAATCCATTCAATAGTTTTCAGTAGTCCACTGCAGACTTACCATTTATTATGTGAACAGAAAATATTTTATATGTAAATGATATTCTAATATCCAATGAAAGCATTTTACATGTACTTAGAGGCCAATGGGAAACATTGATTTTAAATAATAACAATAGCCACCATGTACTGATCCTCACTACATGTTAGGTACTTCATATATATCACTTCTAATTCTTATCCGAGCCTGAGATACCATTATTACTTCACAGAGGAGACAGCTGGGGGGCTGAGAGTCTAGATAAGCTGTTCAAGATCACACAACTATTAAAGAACAGAGCTAATATTTTAACTCTTCTCTGCGTGATTCTAAAGCCTTATTATTTCCACTATGCCAAAGTTAACATTAATTAATAATTTTTGAAAACCTGTTATTTAAAACAAGTACTTATATCAACATGTATATACTGTGTCTCTGATTGTCACCAGTTTATATTCAATGTATAATCCCTATTTGGATTTATCTAAAATTTAACCTGTTATCACCTATGAATCTATAGTCAGACGCTTATTTATAAAGTAGTCTATGAGGTTCAGTCAAATGATGCTATGTATAATATTGTGAACCCCAAGGGGAACAAATAAAGGTCAGGGAACTGTCAAATAACATAAATCAACAAAAGAAAAATGCGGTACTTCAGGCTATATATATTGGAAACAATGCTTCTGCAGACTTTGAATAGAGTCCATCAAATTATGGGTAATGTTTGAAAGGTAAAAGAGAAATGATGCTAAAAAGTAGTAAATATGACCTAAAGGGACACTTAAATAAAAATATAATGTCAAAGTTATAGAGATTTCTATTTTCTAAAACTAAAATTGGTCATATTTCTCTGGTATGATGGCTCTAGTATTTTGCTCATTACTTAAGATTAATCCTCACAGTCTGCCATGGTGGAGTGATTCAAGTTTCAAGTTCTGAAAACTTAAAGTAATAACAGAGATAATATCCATAATTACAATTAACCCCTTAGCTGTAAATGCCTACCAATGTCACAGCTACTGCAGATGGCATGCAAATACATTGAATTTTTGTTCTAATACTGTCATCGTTTTTCATTAACACGACCTTAAAGATAAGAGCTCATCACAGCCAGGACTTTTGTACCTCAGGAACTGACACTGTTGGGTGAGGAGTGGGGAGGGCACTTCATTTACTAATTCCACCATCGGGAATTGTGCTACAGAGAGGTGCCCTGGTAGCAGGTATCTAAAAACTTATTCTGACTAGTTTGCTCTTAGAACATCGCTTTAGATGGCACTGTGATTCAATAAACCACTGGATACAGCATTAACTCTCAGTGTGTTACAACTTGAGTATCCATTCATATTACAATCAGGGGATTCAAATGATAGATTGTTTCTGGATCACAGTTTCTCCAGTCAAGAATATTTTTATCTGATGAGAATGACTATTTTGACTTTGAGATATAAAACCCATAGAGATACTAATTCAAATACATTTAATCTGATCTCCATGCATTCCGACACTTCCCTGCTACATTGTGGCTATTCTTTATAGGAAAAAACTTATTGTACTGCCAAAAACACCCCCTGCCACCTCAAATGACAAGGGCATTCATGCATTTTCATGAGCTCATTTCAGGACAGGAAAAGCAAGTTCCACAATTCCCAATAAACACATTAAGATACCAGAATATTCTAAATGGATACTGTAATTAAAGAACCAACTACCCTAATCCTACATGTAATGACCAATAATAGGAAATCATAAACTCAAATGTCTATGAGTTAATAAAATGATAAGTGGCTTCTCTATCCCCAGAAGTTGTGTAGATATGTATTTGAAGGCTTTTATTTTCCATTTGATTTTGTTTCAATTGTCCTCACAACATCTGAGAAACATACTAATTATCCCACATACATCTGAGTGTGGAGTTTCACTTCAAAGGCTGAAAAATCAATAACCACAGCATAAGGAAAATATCCTTGTCAACCTGCTCCATAATGTGTAATACATATCAAAAATAATACTGAAGCCATAATCAGGTCATTTAAACTACAAATGAATTTCTATGCTCAAGATCTTTAAGCAGTAAAAATGCCAGCTCAGTGTTGTCATTTTAAAAATCTAAATAGTAATTCAAATACAGCATTCAGAAAAAATAAAAGGCAATACTCCTGTTGTTACAAGGGCCCACAGGTGTGATCATCTAGCTGAATATTTTACATACACACACACAACAAAATTGTGATTTTTATCAACCAAGCTGTAAGGAAGTGTGAAGAAAACTGCAAGTCTCATTACAAATGCAACCTGAGGAAGAATATGTAGAAATTCATCTATGGAAGGCTAGAGAAAGCTAAGCAAAAGGACCAATGCTAAACTAAAACATTAATGGGAAATAAAAATAATAGTAGTAGCAAGATTAACAATGAATAATAATTAACAGCAATTTTCTTAAGACTGTTCTTATCTAAAAAGACTTGTTGGTTGATTTGTTAATAGCTCAATACTCTCCCATAATGAGAGCATGCTAAAATGTCACCACAGTTCTCAATGCTGTATTTCATCTCACCAAATACATAAATATTGTGCTAATGCACCACCCTCTCTGGACCATACAAAAATGAATGTGGTGATTGCTGGGGTGGAGGTGAGGTGGAGGAGGGTGTGGGGGATAAATGGTGATGGATAGAGAGTTGACTTGAGAGGGTGATTACACAATACAGTGTACAGATGATGCATTGTAGAATTGGGCACCTGGAACTGTTATAATTTGGTTAACCAGTTGTCACCCCACTAAATTAAGTTTTAAAATGAAGTCTTTGGAACATGATCTTCCTTGTTTTACAGCCCAACAAAATTATTCAACCT
Source organism: Saccopteryx leptura (assembly GCF_036850995.1). Classification (NCBI taxonomy): domain Eukaryota; kingdom Metazoa; phylum Chordata; class Mammalia; order Chiroptera; family Emballonuridae; genus Saccopteryx; species Saccopteryx leptura. The sequence continues at coordinate 104,211,536 of NC_089508.1, read as the reverse complement.
TCCCCAAGAGTTCAGGTCCCTGTACTCCTGCATACATTGACATGATGTATACCACCTTCCTTTTCCTGTCTCCCTGATGAACTTCTATTCATCCTTCAAGATCCCCCTCAATGTTACCTTGGTTGTGAAGTCTTCCCTGTCTCTGTCAGGCAAAGTTATACCTTTAGCACTTATCCATGGATATTAATAATCATTTTTGTGTCTCTACCACCAGTCTGAGTTCCTATACTACTAGTCTTTTCCTTTTATTATACAATTGGTATGGCTCCATAATAAATACACGCACACAAGAACAAAAAGACCCCTGAACTTCAATTATCTATCAAATGTATAAACTAAATCCAGATGATACAAATTTTCTAATGTTCAAAGAAACTGATGCCACAAAGCATCACCGATTCCAGTGAGAAGCTGCAGGTTATGTATGTTCGTGTTGTACAGTAGTAGGTGTTCTTGGTGCTGGTGCTTTACAAAAAGTAAATCATACTTACAACTAATTATGTACCAGACCAAACTGACACATACAATGCATTTTTTGTATAAATAAGACTTTTGATTAAATAAAAACCATAGCCAATCAATATATGGAGACATGGGTTGATATGGTTTTTAACATGTTCGTGGTTTGTACTGGATTTCTGATTTTTCTCTTTTTTTTCCATTCTCATTTCCAAATACTAAGAGGAGCTTGCAAAAGAAACAGGACAATGGCAAAAATCCAGAAAATAAACTGAAATGCAGTAAGGGAACTCAACAAAAATATTCCGAGACATCCCTTATAACTCAATAAATTAATCTCTCCTAAGAAAGCAAGCAAGTGTGTCGCTGAAACCCTAACTCAGTTCTGTGTCAGCATTCTCCAGACGCAAAGGCTGGATGGTGCAAACCTGTCACCTCGCCCTCCTCACTGTGTTCAGACGCTGATCTAATTGATTTTAGGTCTAGAATTTAATGAAGAAGAAAAAGTGTATAGTGATCCGAAGGACACATGCAAAGGCCCATAAGAGGGTAGTAAGAGACAGCTATTCTTTCTTAGTACCTAGGTTGCTCTCTTTGAAGTATTTCTTTGTGGACTGTACATTTCATTCTACTGAATTGCAGTCAACTCCATGGTAGACAACACCATCCGTCTTATTTCATCTTTTTAACAAGGACTTGATGAGGTGACACAGGACTGATTCTTAAAAACACATTACCTGCTATGTGAGGCATTGTGTGACAGGAAGAACTATCTTAGTGACAGGCACCTGACAGCAGATTTGTTGATTTCATGGTCACTTCATTTAAAGTAACAACAGGGTGAAATATGCCATCTGATAATCTGTTTGAATGTTGACTGTGAAAAGCACTTAACATTTCTGCCAGCTACCAGGCCTACAGAATCTGTTCTTCAATATGTGAGGGTCTGTCTCCCTCTTTACTCATGTTTATCAATTCTTTGCCCCATCCTCTCTTCCCTCAGAGGAAATCCCACAGTAATTTTCTGGAAATACATTATGCAGATGAACATGGCACAAAGGATAACCAGCTCCTTTTTAAACCATACTTTTTTTAAATGCTATGCATTACGCAGTTTAAGGCTACTAGCTGGGAAAAACACCTGGGCCACGTCTCCAGACATTACAGACTTCCCTCTGAAACAAGTCATTTAACGCCTCCAAACTCCAATTGGGGCTGAGACGCGTACGCATGGATACGGCCCTCTTCTCTCACTGTATGTTAGCTTGAGAAAAGAACAAGTTCAAGTACCCGAGGGCCAGTTTTCCATACATTTCATGGCTACACTTCATTCTTTATTCTTACAGTGGTAAAAGCAAAAACAAACTAGATCATACCAGTGGCTCAAAGGCAGTGACTGTCCATGCATCACCCACACATGACGTTCCAGTGGAGATGTGGTGCTAGAGTGACCCTTAGCACCCTCCGTGCAGGGCAAGGGCTTCTCACAAGGGAAATAAGGCAACAATATCCGCCCGTGCCACAGCTAGCTGCGCATGGGCCTGTTAACATGCCAGCAGTAGGCGGACTCACAGAAAATAATTACCACCATGATAATCACACTAATAATTTGTTCTTACAGAGCATTTTGCAGATCGTTTTTTTAAAATTAGGCAATGGCTATGCAGTCCTCCAAAGGAAAGCAGTGGCTACACTTGCCAAAGAGAAGACCCTTTAAAGTGGAACACCCAATAGAAAAATCAGACCAGAGACAAAGCCAGCCTACTTGAAGAAAAGGGTTAATTTCAGGCCGCTTGGTGAAATGCTCCAACCTTCTTAGCTATCCAGAAATTATCTGTACCAACAGTCTCTCATTCTAATTGCTTGGGGTTTACACACCCACTGACACACCTCCACTAAGCTGCATGGCTCACATATCTGAGAGCCTCTTGGACATCAACATGCTTGAAGCTTTTTAAACAGAATTAAATATGAACCAGAAACAGCCCAGTTAAAATTTACACTTTCTTTGAAAGATTTTTTGACATATTCAATGCTAGTGAGAGCTGAGGGCCTGACGGCCCTAGTCAAATACAGTTGAGTGAGCAGACTGCTAGCTCCCACCCTCCACTCCAGGGCAGATGAACCGTGACACAGGGGACAAACCTCCCTGCCTTCTCTACTGCTTTTTCAGAAAATATAAAAAAGAGAAAGAAAAAAAACTTCCATCAAACTATTGTTTCATGATTTCTTTGTTTAAATAAACATCTCAATAGAAGTAGGCTCTGGTAGCAATTGCTTACTCCATGGCTTAATTCAAATCCCTTTCAGCCAGTTAATTTCTCACCAATTTCTAGTGTGATAGCTGGCAAATCAAGGCTTTGTTTTTTTCTCTTTCAGTATGTTTTCTTTTATAATTTCAGTGATCTTTCTTCATTTTAGAAACTACTTCGCAGTTGTTAGCATTGTTTACCAAGGATATAAAGAAAAATGTCATATATACACAGAGGCACACTTTTTCTTAAAATGTTATCATTAGCATTATGAATCAACTACTTTTAATACAATTTGATGCCATTGCACCTATTTCTTTGTTTAACTTTAAGAAAGGCTTTGATCTAAAACTCAGTACGCCGTGGTAAATAATGATTTGTGGGGTTTTTTGATGAAGTATGAACAGATGAAAAGATTAGCTGGGAAAAGTATTTAAGAAGCATCAATCTAAAACAAAAATAACAAATGTTAAAGTTCCATTAAATAAGATATCATGTTCCCCTGGAGGCTTAACTATATAAACTTTAACATGATTATATCATAACCCCGACAGGGAAGACTGGTTATCGTTAGCAGATTTCCAAACTCCATCACACTCTTCAGAAGTGAACACCTGTGACGCTTCCCGATATTGGGCACTTGGTATAAACTATGTGCGAACTCGAGCTTCATCACTTCCATTTCCTGCCATCTGGGGGATACTGAACATGAAATAAAGACCAAAAACTGTCTGGTTTTGTGGTTGGGGGGTGAGGCACACCCAAGGTATTAAGTTTTTCAATATGCCAATAATGCATGGTACTGCACATTCTCACTGTTAGAGCCTTTGTTGAAAAGGATTTCCCTGACCTTTCTTATATCCAGCAAACAAATAAGCCCGCTCTCTCAGCGGGAGAGAGGCACTGGTCCATTAGATCATTAAGCAGTTCTATTCAGATACCCCCCATTCTCCTGTCCTTGGCCCTGAAGAGGGAACTGGCGGCGGTCCAATCAGTCAGAGTGAAGGCAGGCAAATGTGATTGCGTACAGGAGAGAGCTTGAAATGTCACAGCAGGACCAAAGTCGCAGAGCAGACAGGGCTAAGGGGAGGATGTGGCGCTACAGGAGGGGTAAGCGCTCCCACAATGGAGGCTGGTGTTTCAGTCTGCCAAACAACGTAATGACTCACCCAGGCAGAAAAATATTACCACCATGGGGATATTTAGATCGTCTCAGTCTGAGAGTAATTAGGGACTAAACTACAACAGCATGCTTCAGTGATAAAATGAGAAAATAAGCAATACCTCTGTCAAGTTCTGATTGGCGAGTATTAAATGAATATGGGCTTCCATCATCTCTGACCACAAAGTAGGAACTTGCAGCAGATTGTCAGAATGGAGAACCATTCCACACTTTCACAAAATAAGACAGCATACAAACATGTACGTATGTGCACACAAGTGGTAAAAAAAAAACACAACAGTGAGGTGGAAAATATTACAGTTGGCAGACAGAGTTTTAGGGAGAACCACTGCCACAATTATATAACTCATTTCTGTACAGGCACTTGCTCTCCTGAAGCTTCCCCATCCCTAATACACCGTCTGCAAAGGGGGAAAACTGAGCCAAGAACGGCAACTGCTAACCATATCATTTTATTAATAAGCATGATGCACAACCTCCAAAATAAAAAGCACATACATTTAATGAATTTAGGTAATGGAATTATTTTACTTATTAGTACCAGTTGCACAAATGTAAATTCTCTGGCAAAGAGGACAAATGTTAATTTTTTTTTTTTGTATTTTCAAATTGAGGACAATTTGTATTCATTAGACAATGTGAAAACCTCTTTCCCCTTCTAATTGTAAAGTGACATTATAATTAAATTGGATAACCTCAGCGCAGCTGCAAGTTAAGGAACCACTTACAAGCTGGCTGGCCCAAGCCCAGGCACATTACCCCAAACAGAGCCACACATTGACAACCCTTCATTGCAATGGCCAGGTCAGAACCTCAAGCACACACAGAGAAAAAGATTCTTCAGCCTAGAAGGAAGGCCTTAGAATGTCAGTAGTAAGAACATCTTCTCAGAAAAGGTCCTGTTAGATTCTTCCAGAGTCCTTAGTGTGAAACCTGAATAGACACTATTTGACTTCCTTCACTGAGATTCTCTTCCTCTTCTCCTCAAAAAAAAAAAAAAAAAAAAAAGCATTCTTACAGTGCCAGTTTCACCAAATCAGAATGAGGGGCAAACACGAATTATCTCTTTTCTCAATATGCACAACCTCTATTAGACCAGGTTAATACACTCTAATAGATGTAAGGGCTAATATAATATTCAGCTATTGACATAAACATAAATATAAATTTCAAAGAAAATAACCTACTTTAGTAAAACTACCTGTGCAATAAAAATTAATGAACTCCAAATGATTCTGCACATCTCCACCAAATTGCATTTTCAGGCTCACATCTTCAGGACATGCTGGGTGGTTTGATGCATTCCCACAATTCATCTTCCTGCTAAGCCAATTTTAATTTAAATGCAATTAAAGGCTCAAAATGAACATTATGTATTAGATAAAGCCCCGAATCTGCAGACTATCATAAATATGATTTTCAGAAAAATTAATTACAAGCCATTAGGGTACAAGTCATCTTACTGCAAATGTTGAGTTAAATTGCAGAAATAGTTTGTTCGTTCCATTAAATGTTAAATACTGATTTTGAGCTTTGTACCAATTTAATATCACTAGGTCAATTTATGAGAAAAATGTTATTTATAGATAGAACTTCTAAAATGTCTTATCATTTCTTACTAATTAAATCACAGGCATTCTTGGAAAGAAATAAAAATAACCAGAAGTGAGTTTTGCTCAAATATTAAGAATATTAATTTTCATGTGTTGCTTTGTTATATCATGAATTCAGCATTCTTTTTATGCACTAGGTTTTTTTTTATTTCTCTCAAAATAAATATTTCACATTCATTTTGGCTGTACCCCTTGAGATTATGGCAAAATACTGTAATTTTGTTAAAATTAAATATATAATGTTGGTATAATAAGCCAAAACCCCACAACAACTCCCTACCCTAATCCTAGGCCAGCATACCGTAGGATACCAAAAAAATCAAACATCTAATATTATTGATTGAACTTACAAATTCAGAGAATACCAGGTGTACAAGAAGAACTTTTCTTTGAAAATACTGTCAACTTTGAACTTTTAGTGAACCTGTTTCCTAAACAGGTGAGATGGTGGACAGTATGCCACAATCATGTAACTCACTGGTGGAAGGATTTTGGCGAATCCAATGAGACTCTGCAGCACTGGTGTGTTTATTAATTGATTTAGGCATTCAATTAAAAATATATACAATGGTGGTATTTTTAAAAAGGTTATAAAACTTGGCTATCCTTAAAATCAATCAGTTTAGTTCTAATTACTTATCTTTAAAAAAAAAAATCTCCCACATACTACTGAATAGTGATTAAAAAAATGGTAATCAGAAATGCCTTCTTTTTTTTTTTAAATCAAGTCTAATTCCTGAGTTCTGAAACATCATCAAGTTGTTAGTGAAAGCTCCATTCACAGTAAAAACAAAATCAATTTTAGGAGAAAAATGACAGTCTCTTTTTTAGTCACTGCAAGGTGAGAACTTCCCATCTAAAGTCCATTGTTTTTCACATTGATTTCTACATTGGTATTTCATTAAAAACAGAATTGCCTTAAAGGATTTAGACAAATTTGGTAAGTTATTCTAATTATTTTCTTCTCTAAGAAAATATAGCTAGTTTAGGAGGCAAAGTGACTACTTATATATGCACTGATGAAAAAATTATAATATTAATTTGGAATACAATAGTGATTTTTTCAAAAAATAGCAATTTCTTTCCTTCAAATTGGATTAGTCCTAATCCCACAATTTTAAAGGCATCTACCTCCTTATTACAGTTTTCCCCTAGCTTTCTCCAAGGCAATGTGATTTTTACCTCATTACATATTGCTTCTTGTCTACTTCTTCAAACAAACACACACCAATTTCTGGATGTTAACAGACAGTTATAAAAGCAATGGTAATTACAGAAAGAGACAAAGAAGTTAGCTAATGCTATGGTGGTAAACATTTTGCAATAGGTAAGTGTATCAAATCAACACAATGTACACCTTAAACTTACATGATGTTCGATGTCAATTATATCTCAATAAATCTGGGACAAAAACAGATAACGATATAGAAAACTGGAATTAAGTATATGGTAACAGTATAGAATGTCTGAAATTTTGATTATGCCAAATGAGACAATAAAGACTCCTTATTACTTGGTGTCTGCATATATACAAAATGTACATCATAATTTGACCAAACCTGGGAACACCAGTTAAAAGAAATTTCCAAATATAAGGAGGTATTATTATACAAAAGGAAATAAATACACTCACCACAATCTCCTACATTAAGGTTTCTTCCTTGCTTGACCATACAGGGTGAAGCAAAAGTAGGTTTACAGTTGTGAGTACACTAAACACAGCTTATTCTTGTATTATTTAGTTATTATTGTATTATTTGCCATACAAACAATTGTAAACCAACTCTTGCCCCACCCTGCATGTATTAGATACACCTAGTTAATACCATTCTGGTACTTAAAAATGAGTATTTTGAGCTAAAATATTGATAACATCAATAATTTCTGTGAGCAAATATTTAAAAATTAACAGTTGGGTCATCACATGTATAGGCCTTAGGAAATATATCATGTTTTCTTTGTTTTTAACTCAAATTCCTTATATATAAAAGGTGCTATAAAATGTGTGGACGGATAAAAACCCAGGTTACTAGGTATTATTCCATCCCCCACACAGCCTGCCATTTCTGCAGACTTGTCATGTTTCACAGATACTAGGAAGAGCAGAAAAGGATAGTGTTTGAGGACTTCCTATGTGTAAGATTAAAATGACTTTTTAAAAAAGAATTCAAACTGGATAATTTTACTCCTATATTAGAAATTGCTTAAAAGAGTTTAAAAGAACTGAATTCAACTTCCACAGAGTAGTCCAACCATCTCATCAGCATGGACTATAATAATGTGGAACTTCAAGTTCCACATTAACTCTTATGAACAGCTTCCCAGAGTAAATAAACTCTGAGGCAGAGCCACTGGTTTTCTCAAGGCCTTAAAAAGGGCCATTAATAAAAATGAGATTTAAAAACTTTGTAGTGAATTCTTCTGTCCTCTAAATGATTGTCTCCCAACAAAAAGAAAAACAGAGACCAGTGTTTAGAATTTTAGACACCTTTCTTTCTTCATTTATTCAGATGATGGCTGTTCTCCAAAAACATCGTGATACAAAAGAGGATGCACTACTTTCTCTCCCCAAAGCCTCTGACTTCTAATACTATGACTAGCTACTTTGAGGCAACAGCTTTTATTTGGTTCTGTCTATTCATTATTTTAAACACCAATCTACTTTTGCTATGTTCAGAAACTGAGATCCTCCATTGTTCCTAAAAAGTCTTGGAAAAATCCAAAATAGAACCTATAAATAAAAGAACTGAACATTAATCCTGATTATTTAAACTTGTATCTTAATGTTTCTTTACAAATGCAATAGACACAGGTTGAACTTTGATCTTTTATAATGTAAATAAAAAACAAAAATTTATGTCATTTTATAACAATTGGTATTAGTGTTCCAAATGCTATCATACTCATAATACATTTCTTAAAGTAGGTAAATGTTCAGGTAAGTTCTAATTTTCTTCTGTAAATTATAAATCTGTAATTGGTTGGCGTTATTCATAATTATTGGACAATTTACTCAGTACCCTCTCTGTTGGGAGTACAACAACCCTACTCATCATTAAAAAGTAACTTCTAAAAAAATAAAAAAAGTTACTTCTAGAATGAAGGCTCTAAACTTTACCACACTTTATTATAAAGAAGAAAAGTATCTGGGATAAAGTTCCAAAGTCCATCTTGTATAGTTTAGTATAAGTCCTAATGGCCAAAAGTCATCAAATATAAAAACCTCTTCCAAATACAATTGTCATGAGAAGACATTTTTAAGGATAAGGAAATGATTATTGACCAATGTTACTCTATTAAATTTAATTTTCTAAATAAAAATTTTAGAAAGGATTATAAAAAATGATGAGGAAATGGTAACTCACTTGGATTAAGCCCTTAGATGTGACAGCCCTCTGATTCTGACAGGAAAGACTATACCAAGCTAATAATAAAGGTGAGGAAGCTTCCAAGCACTGGCAAGCACTACCACATCATTATAGGATTCTACAGTCAGAGTGTGACTGCCCAGTGTGAAAATATGAAATAGAAAATAAACTCATGAAAGCCCATGTACCTTGGTCTATCATGGAAATTTCTTAGTTAGACCAATCATCACTGTGTAAGAACAGCCACTGGTACCATCATTAGTAGCCTTATGTAATAATGTAGATTGTTAGTGATAATACAGGTGTTTCTATGGAAGTCTACTTAACTTTGGGGTACTGTAGTCTCATAAAAATTTAGGTCAGTGTCTTATTTTATGTCTTTCTAGTATATTTCCAACTATCCTGTGCTAAAACCTAAACATAATTCTCCATTACAGTTTCTTTCATCAACTCCTTTTCATAATTTGATGCACAGACTCATAATGACCATTAGATTTCACTCTTTTTCTCTAGAATTCATTCCAAGTTTCCTGTGGCTATCTCTGACCATTGATAATATCTGAATTTTCATACATCTTCTTTTGAGTTTCACTTAGTTCCCAGTTGCAGGACAGATGTGTCATCACTCCTTGAGATCTTAACTTATTCCTTTCCCACAGTACTCTGTTCATTTGACTTGTGTTCTTCCCTAAATATTCTTCCCAATTCCTTCATAAAGTTACTCTGTTGAATAGGACAAAAATTGGTTTTGGGTTGGCCTACATACAAGTTTTTACAATTAAACTCTGCCTCCTAAATCCCTTTCAAGAATCTCTTTCTGATCATTAATTTACTTGCTAATTTGATCAGTATTTATTCATTAATTTGTATATTCATAAACATTGAGAATCCAGTTAGAACCTGGGAACGCGTGGATGAATAAAACAGACATGGTGCCTGCTTTCGTAAAGCCAACATGTGAGACAGAGAGACAGAGCACAAACAGGAGAGCCCACCATCTTTCAATTACAAATACAGTGTGTCTGTAAAGTCATGGTGCACTTTTGACCAGTCACAGAAAAGCAACAAAAGACGATGAAAATGTAAAATCTGCACCAAATAAAAAAAACAACAACAAAACCCTCCCAGTTTCTGTAGGATGATGTGGCAGCATGTGCGTATGCGCAGATGATGACGTAACACTGTGTATACAGCGGAGCAGCCCACAGCCATGCCAGTCGAGATGTGGATGGTACAGAGGAAAGTTCAGTGTGTTCTGTGACTCGCTAAATTCGAATCCGTGACCAAAGTGCAACATGAATATTGGCGCATTTATAATGAAGCGCCACCACATAGGAATAACATTACTCAGTGGGATAAGCAGTTGAAGGAAACCGGCAGTTTGGTGGAGAAACCCCGTTCTGGTAGGCCATCAGTCAGTGATGAGTCTGTAGAGGCTATACGGGATAGCTACCTAAGGAGCCCTAAAAAATCTGTGCGTGAGCCCACATCGAACTGCACTGAATAGGTATGAAACTGGGAGGGTTTTTCTTTTATTTGGTGCAGATTTCACATTTCTATCATCTTTTGTTGCTTCCTGTGACCGGTCAAAAGTGCACCATGACTTTACGGACACACTGTAGATTAATGTTTACTTATAACAACTGTGGGCTTGTTTGTTTTTTCATAGTACATGAAAATATATTTGTGTAATCACAAGAAATTTAGTACTTAACAATAATAGCTAGGGAAAACCAGTGATAAGCAGAAAACAACTAAAAAGGAACATGTTTATTGATGGATGACAAGAAAAATTCTCTTGTGTGTTACCACTATTATGATAACCTAGAGAATTAATAGTTTATGCTGATTTATTTCATCCTCGTACTTTAAAATATCTGAATTTCTTTGTGTGTTTTAATAATGCTACAAAAGCCTGCAAACTTTTTCACAAACTTTCATGTGGGTAAATTCAAATCCAAATGAGATTTTCACATTCAAGTTTTCCTACAGCACCATGCTTAGCTTTGGGAGATCTGGCAGAGAACAGGGATGACCAGGAGTCTCACAAGACTTCCCACTATGTCCCAAAAGTTCATTAACATGATAATAGAATTGTAAAGTTTTCCTGAACTTTAAAGTGGAATATACTTTTTATGCTTCAAGTAGCATGCTGCAGAAGTCAAGCTGTGGTACTTTAAAGAACAAGTTTTAAATAGAAATAGCTTTATCAAACACCAAGAATCAACACTCATTGCAATAGTTAGGACAATATTACACAATACTTGTCTAAAGCAAGCTTTGTTTCACAGGCCCAACATCAGAGAATAAAGAACAGTAAACAGCACAGCTCACAGACTTCAGACTATTACAGTTAAAACATGATTTTGAATTCTTTCTTAAATCTATTTGGAAATAAGACTTTTGTAGCTATTCAAACTACTAAGCAAAATTTTTTACTTATAGAATACTATTCTAGATATTCGTAAAGATTCTCAAGTTTCTAAATAAAATTAAACTGAAATCTTTGGACACTTTGGATCACAAAGAAAGATTTCCAAAGCCCATTTTAATAAAGAGATTAGGAGTGGTCTTGTAGGGTTACCCTAAATATTGGCAAACCTTGTTATTCTCAAAAGGTAAAGATTAATCCTTGGGTCATAGTTCTGAATTACTATAAGCATGAACCACATCTAAACTAACACTGTATCTTTTGCACGATTTATATCACATGCTCTTGGTGCCTACAGAAATCACGTCCTATTCAAAAACCATTGTATTTTTTTAATTGAATGTATTGGTGTGACATTAGTTATACAGGTTTCAGGTATCTGATTCTACAACACATCTCTACACTGTATTAAACTTAACTGTTGCAACAGTTCATTGAATGACATTGAATAATGTTCCAAATATTTCCTTAGGTTTTATATTTTATTCTATTCCTAAGGAAACATAATCTGAAATCCCACCTACTTTGCTTCCCTCCCCTCTTCGTCTCCCTCTGTAGCATTAAAACAGTTAATAGAAAGAGAAGATTCAATTCAGCACATACTTAAAAACACAAAATCCAACTCAGCGCTGACTTAATCATCAAAAATATAAGGAGGAAAGGAAGGAGGGAGGGAGGGAGGGAAGGAGGAAGGGAGGGAGGGGAAGGCAAGGCACCTAGGATTTCAGATAAGTTTTTTCTCAGGGTTCAGATCATTTCAGAAGGCTCACATTTGTCTCTATCTCCTGCCCCTCCCTTTTACTCGATGGGCTTCAAGCTCAGGTTTTATAAGGCTGGAGGATGCTGACACCACCACCTTTTCAGGCTTAAACCTCCAGAGAAAACGCTATGCTTTCCTTCTAATAACCCCAGCAAAAGAGTTACATGTCCATTGCTAAACCACTTAGCATGGCATGGCCAGGAGCATCCAGAGCTCTACATGGAAAAACTGAATCAGGCATGATTTGGGTCAGATATGCCCCGCGTCAGTCATATGTGGCCGGCATATTAATAAATCTCTTCTTTTTTTTTTTTTTTTTTTTTTTTTTGTATTTTTCTGAAGCTGGAAACGGGGAGAGACAGTCAGACAGACTCCCGCATGCGCCCGACCAGGATCCACCTGGCACGCCCACCAGGGGCGACGCTCTGCCAACCAGGGGGCGATGCTCTGCCCCTCTGGGGCGTCGCTCTGCCACGACCAGAGCCACTCTAGCGCCTGGGGCAGAGGCCAAGGAGCCATCCCCAGCGCCCAGGCCATCTTTGCTCCAATGGAGCCTTGGCTGCGGGAGGGGAAGAGAGAGACAGAGAAGAAGGAGGGGGGTGGTGGAGAAGCAAATGGGCGCTTCTCCTATGTGCCCTGGCCGGGAATTGAACCCGGGTTCCCCGCACGCCAGGCCGACGCTCTACCGCTGAGCCAACCGGCCAGGGCCATCTCCTTTTCATAAAACCCTTCAAAATAAAAAAAAAAAGAAAAAGAAAAACTGAATCACAAATCTATTACCAAGATCACAAGCAGAAACAACTGTACCCAAACACAGGCCTGAGACATAGGATAGGGAGGGTGTCCCAGAGGAGAAGCGTGTGCATTACCAGTACTAGGAAGAGAGTGAAAGGACCCCAGCTGATTGGAGGAACACATTCACTGTTACACTCTAGCATATCACTGGTATATGGGCATAGAACTATGGCAACTCCCAAAATCCTATATTGGGTCCTTAATGGTAAGAATCCACAGGAAGGGGTGCAAGCAGCCCTATCATGAAGTTTAATTTGCACAGAAAGCTATTTGTTTTTTTATTTAAATTGCATGTAAATTTAGATAACTGGGGAGGTGATACAGATTACAGAAGAAATACCGGCCTCCCAGGTCGCCCCTCAAAGCAGCATCACTACAGGTGAGGTTAGGATTGGCAAGTAGGAAAAGCAGCAAGGATCACTTCTGTTCCTGTTTGCTAATTACTCAAATTTCAGGTGTTATGTTTAATTTAAAAATATGATCAAATTATCAATATTTATTACCTTTTATCATTCACATGGAAATGGACTTCATAGGTTAGACAATCAACTATTAAACTAAAGTCCTCCTCAAACATTATCTCCCCAGAATCCTTTTAAATAAAGATTGTGTTACATCTCTGCACACAGAATATACTCAAAGAGCAGATGGAAAGGAGAAACAGAGAGGAGAGGACAGACCTGTAACAGGGAAAGGGTTGGCAAGAGGTAGAAACAAACATATTCTTTGGTCTCAATATATTGATTTATTCATATAAAGTAAGCTGGTTAATAAAACAGTTATCTCTAAAAATGGTAGAGGCCCTGGCCGGTTGGCTCAATGGTAGAGCGTCGGCCTGGCGTGCAGAAGTCCCGGTTCGATTCCCGGCCAGGGCACACAGGAGAAGCGCCCATCTGCTTCTCCACCCCTCCCCCTCTCCTTCCTCTCTGTCTCTCTCTTCCCCTCCCGCAGCCGAGGCTCCACTGGAGCAAAGATGGCCTGGGCGCTGGGGATGGCTCCTTGGCCTCTGCCCCAGGTGCTAGAGTGGCTCTGGTCGCAACAGAGAGATGCCCCGGAGGGGCAGAGCGTCGCCCCCTGGTGGGCGTGCCGGGTGGATCCCGGTCAGGCGCATGCGGGAGTCTGTCTGACTGTCTTTCCCCGTTTCCGGCTTCAGAAAAATACAGGAAAAAAAATAAATAAATAAAAATGGTAGAAAGTTGATGGGTCCTAGGCAGGCAAAACTATCACTGATGCACAGTCTGTGGAGCCTGCCCCAGAACTCAGTCTCTACCCTGGCACACGCTGAAAGAGCTAATTGGGGGAAAACTTAAGCATCTGGGTGGTTTAGTGGAAGTCCAATAGACCTTTCACTGCAGGACGTGCCTCAAAGACAGTAATAACCAATCACTCCAGCCATTGCTCAGTGCGGAGCTAAACCTCTGCTGTGTACACTCAGCTCATCTTAAAGCAGCCTGAAAACTTGGGACAGTTGAAGTGATGCTTGCTGTGATGATAAATAATGTCCCTTACACAGCAGTGGCAGCACAAGGACTCAGACACCAATGAACTAGTGTGCTCAGAAAGGTTCTGCTGAAAGAGCTGGAAATGTCAGTGCTCCCATTCCCTCCTCATGAAGAAAATGAGATTCATTCTATGTGCAAGCAGCAAGGTCCCCAACAGCGGGACCAACCTAGAAGAAGTCCAATTATGTATTTTAGTATGTTTGTTTAGGCGTGTGAATTTCTTTTTATTTTTTTATTTGCCTATAGTAGTCATGAGTCAGATTACTAATGATCATGGCTAGCATTTAGCTACTGAGCAATATTTTTAGTGGACTACACACTCAACATCTCCAAATTAAAAATAATGACAAATGGGAGTAAAAGGAAAACATAGGGAGGGAATAAAAGTCTCCCTTTACTCATTAGGGGAATCAGGCACTCGCACTCGGTGATTTTTCTGCATTATAGTGTCAATAACAGTATATATGTTCCCAGATCATTAATAAATGAAGTTTACTGAGAGCCCACGCTGTATACAGCAGAAATCTAAGTGTCACCTGTGTAGCTCACAACAAACCCAGAGGCAGAGGGCAGAGTTGCTCCTTTTACAGGTGAGGAAACAGAGGCAACGAGGTCACTTGCTCAGTTAGCCCTCCCAGTAAAGGGCAGCACAAGGGTCAGAACTTGGCTGCACACACTTCAAGCCTGTGTTCTCCACTCATTTACAGGCAGGGTAGCTTCATTTGGGTTAAGATGTTAAGAGAAATCCTACTCAAAATTCTGTAGCTATGGCAGGACCAAAGTTTTTATATGGGCCTTGCAAATCTGGATATGGATCACAATGTACAGGTAGTTACAGCCACAGTCAAGCGTAATTGTGATATAGCATTGGCTCACAGCTGCACCCTGGGCAGCCTCATCTGTTAGGGTTACATTATCTAAGACATACAGAACTCCACTGGGCTTAATAGATTGAAATCAGTACCCTGATTTAACACCAGAAATGCATGTTGCAAGGCACAGATAGGTAGATCTAGAAGAATCTGTACTTGGGAAAGAAAATTACACCCTTTTAATTAAACTTTTCAATATTGACAGAGGTGTGTAAATATGTGTGTTTATTGGGGCATATGTACATACACTGAATAATGTCTATGTAAATGGATATCTTATGAAAGGAGACAATGATATAACAAGATCTCCAACTGAGAAAAAATAATCTTAGAGGAATTTAAGATTTTGTGAAGATTCTCTACACAGGAAAATGAAGGTTCAACTCATTTTGCTAGTAGAAAAGCATGTGAAAACCAAGTCTAATTTCCTCAGTCCTTA
The DNA here is from genome assembly GCF_036850995.1 of Saccopteryx leptura. Taxonomy (NCBI): domain Eukaryota; kingdom Metazoa; phylum Chordata; class Mammalia; order Chiroptera; family Emballonuridae; genus Saccopteryx; species Saccopteryx leptura. The sequence continues at coordinate 104,195,862 of NC_089508.1, read as the reverse complement.
ATCAAAGCTTGCATTTTTACTGTATTTTTTTAGGGAAACATTTGGGCAGAACTAAGTCTTCAGCTTTCAGTCATTTAAAAGGATAGAACAATGTTCTGCCTGGCATGCGTAAAATGTTGAGTATTTGCAAAGCACTGCCGCATACATGATCAAATGAGTTAACACACTTGCATTTGTACAGGGACACCATGTTAAAACCTTGCTTGCCAAGATGGACAGGATTTCAGATTCCGTTCCATTGCATTCTGACTAGCTACTTTGTTTTTTTAAGTGAGCAATACTATCCTTCACCAAAATGGTATCTTTAACTCTCTGCAAGCAGATGAAGGCTTTATTCTTTCTAGGACAGATGTTTGAACCAATATCACTGTAAATGGACTCTACAAATACTTCTGTTTTGAAACAAAATATGTTTTCATATGCATCCTAATTAAAAGTTTGAAAAGAAATAATCAAGTCTCTATTCATGGGCTGTGATCCTTATTTAGAACCAATCCACATGCTTTACCTGGGCAACTGGGTCTAAAGTTACTCTGTGAGATTGACACTGACTGCAATAAGCAGCTCTTCTTTCTATTTACCTAGTCCGTCAGGCAGTCCCTTAGTCCATCTGTAAAATTTACCTTATTTGGGGAACCTTCAGAATGCTCGCTGGAAAGCTATGCGAGGCGGTTGGAGCAGGATAGGAATGACAGTCAACCACCGGTCACACATGGTATCAGGCTTTCAGTGTGCAGAAGACCTTTCATAATGAAATCTTTTATTAATGTCTTCTCTCAAAATGGAGAAGATTGAAGACCAAACTTTAGGGCTTACTGGTAAGTTACCACTTTATAGGCATTAGTAGGTGTTTATCCTGTTCTAGATCATCAGAATATGGCTTTATCACAGGCTTATTTGGGGAAATTCTGTTGTTTTTTGCTGAACATCATAGTAAGCCCTCCCCCTCCCCTTCCCACCTCTTCACTAATATTCATCTCTGCATAGCAGTAGCCAGAATGGTCTTTTACACACAATGAACATTTGGTGTTTGATATCTGTTCTCATTTTAAAATTATTAATTTTACATAACTACTTTTTGTGATCTCAAAAACATAATTTGCTGAAGCCCTTTTATAAATATTAGCTTGTAATAAAACTGGTCTTTTTCTTCTGTGAAATTCTCAGGTTCTGAAAAAATCACTCTCCAACAGTCCTAACTCTGCTCCACGCTTCCGAGGGTGACAGCATCACAGTCGAGGGGGAGCTGCTCCCGGACCTGGTGCCACCACCCTTCCAGGCGGCTTCGCAAAGGCAACGTCTATCAGTCCCTCGGCCTCCCAAAGGCAAGCTCACCCCTGGGCCTGATGGTTCTCCTCCCTCATTTTCCAGCCTGACAGTTGCAATTCCTGAGCATTTTTAAGATACCTAAGATAGATACACCTTTATGCAATAGAGATGTCTTCACCATCAGATATATGTCAAACCACAAGAAACCAGAAATAAAATGCCAAGAAAAAGCGGACACTGTCCCTTCTTTCATGAGACTTACAGTCCGTGGAGGAGACATATCTCCCATATCCCATCATGCTGAAGGATGTGTACGTGCAAGGGCAATGGAGGAAAAGAACTGAGCCCTTGAGTGTTTATACCAAAGGCAGCTGACCTGGAGTGGGGCATTCAAAAGGCCCCCCTGGGCGAGGTACACTCTGGATGTTATGGAAAGTGAGAAGTGAAAAAAAAAAAGATGAAAAAATGGGCACTGAACAGGGCTTTCCAGAAGGAGAGAACTGTAGTCAAAGGCAGTATAAAAGAACATGGAGAGTTCATGAAATTGGAAGATGAATGTGGGTGAAGAACAGAGAGAGAGTAGAAGCTACAGAGCAGGCCAAGGTCAGACTGTGCTTTCACTGCAAGGATTTTTAGCTCCCACGGCTGCGACATAGCGAGAAACCAGTGACACCTCTCCCACAGAGCCATGCCCTGCTCGGGGTGGGAAGGAAGCTCTTGCTGCTCTGAACTTCGTTGGCACAACGCCTGCCTCTCTCTTCTGGCACCTTCACTCTCCGCGTTGCTTTACGGCTGTCTGCCTTAGAACCCCCACAAGTGCTTCCTAGCACTGCTCACTAAAACCGGCCTTACTGGGTTAATGATCCATTGTTGAGTGACCCAGCTTCTTCGACCCTGAACTATCTATCCAGTTTCTAAAAAAAACCTCTGTTTATTTTCATATCTTATCTTAATACTCTAACTTCTTAATTCTGAGCACTTAGTGACTGCTGAAGTAAATTATGTTTACCGCTTGCACTTGGCCATACAGCAAACTATAGCCCTTTCATCTTTGGAATTATGCATCTCTATTTTCAAGTAATTATATCATTTTATAATTAAAAGATCCTTTCTTCCACTCTTTTCAAGGTAACTTATCTGCCATTCACAAGAATCCTTCCTTTGCGTGTGTTACCAGTGTAACATGAGCCTTCCATCACATCGAACATTCCTTTGCAAAACTGACTCAGGGAAAGCTGCTGGCCAAACTGTTGCATCCTCTCTTCTCTGCCATTATACTTATTAATCACTTGAATTATATTACTTTCGAAAGGTTTTTACAAGATTTTAATAGTATCTGTTAACACTCTTTACCCTAAACAGATGCTCAGTAAATGTTTATTGAGAAAATCAGGAAGGAAGAGAGAGGGGGAGGCATGGATTTCACCATCTCTATCCATGTTCACCTTTATCTTTTGCTGCCTTAAATAACTCTTTCCACTGCTTTTAAATTGATTTTTAAATATTTTCTAATCCACTGGAGTCCAGTTTTCTATACCTGAAGATTTCTTGGCCATTCAATGAGTAAGCAGAAAATGGAGTGAGGGTGAAAAATGAGAATAGCTGGTCCAGAATGACAGCATGGATGCAGCCCAGTGCCCAGATAGCCAACAAGATACACTCAATTTTCAGGAGACAACCACTAGGATGTCTGCTGGGTCACCAGAGCTGCTACCAAGGCAAGTGGTGTGCCAGTTGTGTTAAGAATGCCAGGCTATGAGCCCAGCGGTGATACTGCTAAGACTCTGGGTAATCCTTGCACCCCTATGCAACCTGAAAATTCCTCAATCTCTTGAATCTTTGGTGCCTAACTAATACATTTCCTCCAAAGTAGTCTGTCTCACATCAGAGAAAACAAAATATATTCCAGAAAATGCATAAAGATTCCTAGAACAAAACGCAGATCAAGTACTTCAGCCACATGCAAAACATGCCCAAAGAAAGGGAGAACAGGAGAGAGTTCTGTGTGGACCCTTCTCCGGCACCAACCTGAGTAGCTCTATTTGTTTTATTTGTCTATGCTTCTAGGTGAGAAAATTTTGCAGAATGTTTCCTTAGTTTCAAAACAATAATAAAATTAAAAACCACCAACTGGCCAAACCAAACCTTTTCTTCTTTATAGAAAACTTATTTTCTCTAAAACATATTCTGGGGCATATTTAACATTTAAAAAATATATATCTTAAAATAAAAATATATATGTATAATAGAAATATATATGGTTTGTTTGTTTGCTTGCCTGTTTGCTTATTTGATGAGAGAAAGGAATATTTTAGGAATTAAATTCTAGCCATACTGGCCCACGGGAAGAAGTACCACCTGCAGGGCACCTACATCCCAGATGAAGATTCCAGGAGAGCCTCGCGGGTGAACAGAACCAAGTCTAGAGGCTTCCAGAGTGGAGACGCTGTTATTCTCCTTCATTCAACCAGGAACCGCAATGCGCTGGGGCTGCAAACAAAACCGTCTGCAGAAGGTGCTGGACTTCATCGCTCTGTGGCAGGGCAGCCTATGCTTTGCAAGGATGTTTTCTAAATACCCCAGAATATTAATGCATAGGAAGAGAACATATGGATAATAAGTATGCTGACTGAATAAGAATACACCATGTCCATGCATATTATATAACACAGGCAAGCAGTGTGAAAAACTAGCCCTGCTTTCTGAAACGCATCCTCTGTGACATATCAAGGAAGTCAGACTCGAGAGGTGTGGGGTGGCATCCTCCGTGGGCGTGGCCGACGTCAGGCCTCAGAAGCAGCAAGCCGCCAGGAAGAGCTTTGGCCACCTGGCCTTCTGTCAGCAGCAAGGGCAGCCTCAGGTGGCAGTTGGGCGCAGAGTTAGGGGAGATGATGGCAACATTATTCTGTAACACCTTCCGAGTGCTATTACAAAATGACAATATTGTTTTTAGCCTGCTTCCCTTAACCAGATTGACAGAATTACAGGTTGACATTATTGTGAAATTTTATGATGTATCATGTTAACTGTGCCAGTTTGATTAGCCTTGATTGACAGCTTGTACCTGAACAGAAAGTGAAAAGCCTCAAAAATTTAAAACCAGCCAATCTTGCCTGACTTTCCCTATAAACAAAATCTCTAGCTAATTTAATTTTAACTAACCAGAAATTTCATCCTAACGTCATGCGATTAATATTTCATTTCTTTCATCCTCATCTTTAGGCTGAAGCTAGAGAAAAATAAATGCAGGCCACAGCTATAAAATTCCTGCTCTCTCTCTGCGACTTTAAATGCACTAGGCACGGGTTGCTTGCCTAACAGGGCCTGCCAGCTTTACCATCAGCACACAGATGCCCCACCAACCTGGTGTGTCTACACAAAGCCCAGGCTGAGATATGAGGCCTTTGAAAACACAATATAGAAAGCCAGGCACAAGCACCTATCTGAGTTACTACCATACTTCAACAATGCTCTCTCTTACAGCATCCTCATCTGTTATCGAAACAGAAGTTGATACACTTTTAACCCCTGATGCTAGAAGCTAGACTGCCTAGTAAAGTAAGCCGAGGGCTTGTGCTTTTTTTCCGCCTGGCTCTACAGGGTGTACTGGACACCTACAATTCAACGTGGAACAAGACTGGTAGTTTCCATTCCCCTTGCAGATTACAGCCATTCATAATGCAGAGTCTGGACATGGTAGGGGATGCAATGAGACACCACTTGTAGATTTCACTTGCCAACTGACTTGTAAACATAGTCACAAAATGTGGGACTGGATCCAAACAGCCCCTTCCAACCGCAAATCTGCTTTCCTTCATCCTTTGTGACTCTTTGGAAATCCACAGCAATTATACTTGCCCGTTTAAAATTACTGCATCAGAAAGGGATTATTCAGATGCTTCCGAGTTCTATTTGTTGCACAGAGTGGAATCACAAAGGGAGTCTCTGAGCTCTGTGGCAAACCAGATGCTGCGGGCAAAGCATCCAGCTACGGAAGAAAGCAAACGGCCCATAAAGAATTCAACGTGGAATTTTTAAAACTTCTTTTTCTTTTTAGTGTGGATGATACATCAAGGTTTTTGTTATTACTGTTGTTTCCTGGGTAAACAGCCAATTTGCAGGAAGGAAATGCAACCGCTGAGATACACTGGGGCATGTTTTGTTAACACCCCCCACAAACCGCTGTGAGCACTGAGCACATGTGGCCACGCACTCATACAAACAGTTCAACCTGATAAAGCTGGTGTTAATCCCATAAAGTGTACGCTCACACAGGAGAGAAACACGCTTAATAGCTCCCTTCTTGAAAATTCTACATGCAGCAGCCTGGTCCCCCTGGTTTTGCTGTCTTTCCTTGGGGCACCCACCCCTGCCTTGGGTTCCTCCTCTCCATTTCTATTGCAGAACCAGACAAGTAAAACATAATCCTGGAATGGAGAGCATGCTTGTACCTCCAGGGTCTATTTTCCTAGAACGTGGGTTTACACTGATAACCGGAACTGTGAATATTACATAGACCCTCAGGCTAAGAGTGGACAATCTTGGCAGGTCACAGGAACACAGACAATTTTCAAAGCTGAGTGAGATATATTCAAGGTTTTTAGAAGGAAAAATGTATGCATGCACTGAATCTGTCCTTTTCTTGATGGGATCGGCCATGAAACCTGCAGGGCCCAGCCGGCTGTGGGAAGATCTCCCAGCCAGCCTCCCGTAGGAGGATGGCCAGTGTGCAAGAGACCACACCTGCTGGGAGACTCAAGTCTGGGACGTCAGATCCATTAGACAGGTACCCCGGTAGGAGCAGCATTTTAATGAGAAGTAAGAGAGGCTAAAAACGACCAGAGCCAGTGTCAGGTGGTAGTGTATAGCACCAGGGAACTGGCAAAGGTAGGTCATCCAAGTCTCTGTGCTGGGTTTCATGAGAGGCAGCGTGTCAGTGTGTTAGGTATCAGGGTGGAGCAGGCACCAAATCTTATACGCTGTATTTATACAAACTTCATATGTACAAATACACATTTGTACACCTCACGTGAACGTGCGTACACACTCCACAATACATGATTGCACCATCATGGTTAAAAGAAGGGCCTCTGGAGTTAGAACACCTGCATCTAATCTTGACTCCAAAACTTGCTAGGCACATGATTTAGGCAAATAATATACTGATTTAGCACCCCATTTTGTCATCTGCAAAATAGGAATAGTAAAATAAATTATAAGGCTTAAATGCAGTAATCTATCTGAACCACTTACCATAATACCTGGCACATCTCCAGCATACAAAAATAATAATTATGTATCATTATTTCTTTCCTTTAATTATAGGAAAATACATACTTATGCTTTATGAGTGATACCCTAATTTCATAAAATTGTTCTTTTATTTTAAGCTGCTCATTTAACAAGCACTGACTGACTACCTCCTCTGTGCCAGGTACTGTACTAGGTGGTATTTCATTACTGAACATGTCTCCGTACTGGTTCACTCTGGATTCAGGTTTCATAATTGAAAATTTGTAAAATGGATTTTTGAAGTAGTATCACCATGTTAATACCTATATAACCATCTTTGCACAATCTAACCAATCCCAGGCAATATACATAATCCGGAAGAGCTGAGAACAAATGGCTTGTGTAGACTCCTTCATGTAAATTTACTGGAAAAGACAGACACTTAAGCAAAGGCTCTTCTTAGTTGACAGCATTTAGAATGCACAGAGGATAAATCACAAATGTTCAAGACCCAAAGCAGATGAGAAGGCCCTGTAAGGTGCCAAGATGGGGCTCAGACAATGGACTGGTCATTGAGAGCAACAACTTCCCAAGCAGGCATACTTGGCTCTCCCGCACCCGCCTGGGCACAGCGTTGTGGATATTTAACCTCTCTAAACCAGGGTCCTGGCCAGGCCAACTCACACCATGGGGAGTCTGCAAAAATAAGTGCAAGTGATTGTAAAGTCACTAGTATATAATAAGTAATAAATAAATGGCAAACACTGTTACTATATAGTAGGGTTGGTCTTTTCATAAAGCTTTGATATCCTCTGAAAGACAAAAAATAACTGCTGACACAAAATTACTTGAAAACATTAAAAAAGTGATACATTAACAAGTTCAAAGTGACACAACAGAATATATCAATTTGGTGGAACATGCATGGCCTGAATTCACCCAGCATGTGTTCTAGTCTGTTTCACCAGTAACTAGTTCTTCAACTTATGAACGAGTTTTTAATCTCTGATAGTTCCCCTTTTTATCTAAAAAGTAAATTCCTTTCAGCTCTATATTTTGAATAATGCTCCAAGTTTACAGGAGGCCAGATTAAGGATATGCCGGTGAGTTCTGGCTTGGAACATGGAGTAAGGGCAGTCTTGGACTTGCACCAAGTAATGGGAGAGACATTCAGGGGGAGGGCGCTAGGGGAGTAAACACAGGAGAAGGGGACAAGTTAATGTGGAAGGAATGGGGTAAGTGAGCACCAAGGGAATGGGGAAAATACAGGTGGAGGGAACAGGGTAGGCAAATGTGAGGGAACCAGGCAGATAAAAGCAAGCACGTGTAGTCAGCCAGCCAGTCTGTTCGGCTCTGTGCACCCTGTTAGCCTCTTTCCCTGCTCGGCTGCCCCAACCCCCACCTTCCCAGGGCCAGCTTGCCTCACCTCCTCTCACTGTGGGATTTGTAATCACAGAAAAGTCTGTGGACTAATCCCTAGGAATTCCAGAGCAGTTTGCAGCTGCTCTAAATTGCTCCATTAAAAAATTCTTAGTGCAATCTACATTGTAAAACTTCATGTTTAACAACAAAATGAGCTTGCAGCAAGAAGCCCACACAATGTAAAGCAAAGAAAGCTTCGGTGTTTCCAAGAGTTAGGGTTATTCCAGAAGCATTTTTACATAGATTTTTTTTCCCTCCCATAAATAATTCCAAAACTGCAAAGTTTATTTCTTTTAACCTATATTTATATACCAGTTATTTTTAAAATTACAAATTGCATTTCCAGGCTTTTGTTATCTAAACATAAATACCCTAGCTGTAAATTGGATTTTCCCCCCTAGCATTGCTAACCATGTATCTTCTGTTCGACTGGGGATAACACCCTTCTCTGCAGAGGAAGTAGCTTAACTCCCATTTTAAAGTTGATTTTTAAAAAAATCATGACTGTTCTCTCACTCTGGAGAAATATCCTATTTGCACTGCATCAAAGGGATATTCTTTTGTTTCTTTTTCTATCTTCTTCACAGTGGGAAAAGTGGCGGTTTCAGAAACCTCATTCTCAGAGCAAGCCAATCCTCTGACTGTAGTGGAGAGGGGTCTAGGAAAGTAGTGAACTTATAAACCACCTCGTAGAAAATAAGAACAAAGCCAGAGTCAGATGAAGTGCCAAGAAAGGTCCTTGTGACTGTACTACCACCAGTCATAACAGCATGAGACAGCAACAGGCAGGGCCAGTCATTCATGCCCGTCAGCCCCACAAGAGACAACTACCTCAGTTGAATAAGCACGAGTATTCAGTAACTGAAGACTCCTTTAAAATAAAGCACCAGTCCAGTATTTATACCACACCACCATGATCTGCTTACTTGTCTGCTCACAGACTTTTAAAATAACTATGATTGTCACTATATTCACTAAACTTAGCAGATAGTTGGTTGAATGAATGAACAAATGAATGAGGAAAAGCATGGTCCACACATAGAAGGGATTTAATTAAACCAAAGAAATCTGACAGAGTATAAGATTAATTATATATAATTCTACTGAGGGAACAAACTGGCAAAGCCACTTCTCTAGATAGGATCTGTAGAAGTAGTAACAAGGAGCCCTGGAGGTAGGAGGCTGGGGATGAACCCTAGTATCACCACGTGACTGGCTCCATGATCTTTGGAGCTCAACTCAGTGATTGTGTTTCAGGCATAAGCTAGACACAAAAAGCACAACAAGAAAAAATAGAGTAATAGCACCTACCTTTAAGTATGTCAGTCTGGTAAGCGAAGGAAAACTAATGAAAACACCCCCTACAACAGTGTAATAGGTGCCATGACAGAATTATGGATAGGATGGGATGGGGTACAGGGTACTACCACCTGAGCTCACAGGGGAATGTATGCACTTAATTCAGTCTTAACTAGTGTGGAATGGGGTAAGAGTGGTATACCTGAAGATTTAAATTCTACTTTGAGTTTTTAAAAAAGTGAAATAGATTTAGACTTTTAAACAAGAAGGGCAGGAGTGGGGGTGGAAGGCAGCTGAGGTGAGAGACACCGAAAGTACAAACGCTTGAAGACATGAGAGAGGGAGGCCAGCCACAGAAGGGGAGGTCCGCGGGGCAAGCTGTGCAGGCCTGTGGGAGGGATGAGGCTGAGAGAAAGGCGGAACTTGATTATGAAGAGTCTTGTCCCCTATGTCAAAGGTGAGCAGACTTTCCTCATTTCTCCACACTTTTACCATTATGTAATATTTCACATAACAATGCCTTGAGGAGTTCCACAACAAAAAAGTTCTATTCCCAAAGAACAAATGTTTAATATTAATTTCCATTCCTTCTTCTATTTTATTTTGAAGGCAATCCTAAAAGGCTCAGTTCAAAGAAGTTGGGATGTATTCTGAGGATTGGATATTGTGTATTAACTCATTGCTGTATCAAATTTTGTGCTGTATCTGATCGTGCTTATTCTAACCCCTGTATCAAATTTTTTAAATGATCCCAAGTCAGACTTGATGGGCACCACCTCCACTATAGGACAGGAACAGGGAAGGAGGAAGAGCCTGTTCAAGCACTTGCCAGCAGGCCATGTTCTAGATGGAACAAAGAATAAGAGCCTTCCTGTTTCACTGCTGGTGAAACTTCCTGTTGCTGATCTTGGCTCCATCTGCTCTTCTATGGGTGGGCCATTGAGTTTGGATGATCCAGATGAATCATAATGAGCCAATATTTTATTCAATAATTATGGGACATGCCATTATCTATCTAGGTCAACTTAAATGTACAATAAATTATTCCTTAATTTTTATAGCAAATAATGATCACTAATGTTCCCATTGTATTAGTAACTATGTGGGCCATTTTCCCAACTGTGTGCAAAGAGCTGTGGAATCATGGAGGAAGTCAGCCCCTCTGACTATGGCAGCTTCAATTCCCATTCATTGGTTTTAGTCCTCAGGTCATTTGAACCCAACTCTAATAACCAGAATCTGAAGTTGCCCTGAGTGCCAAATGGAGATTTTCTATAAAGTATGCTTTTATTTTTCATGTGACCATGCTAGGAATGGAAACAAGTGCTCCATAAGTCTTTTCACTCATCTTGAAGAAGAAATTAGCATGGCTACAGAAATCCGTATCTTTCCCATCTCCTCGGATCTCTCCAATGTGCCCGCTACATGGTGGTTCCAGCATGGGCTCTAAGACCTGACATTTTCTAGCGAAAAGCCTGTGAGCAGGTTACTTCACCTCCAGCAGCCATGGCTTCCTCCAAATGAGAGCTCCTACCTACTACAGATGCACAGTGAGACAATTAAGTGATATACAGACATGAAATGTGTGGGCGAGTGACAGGTACATGGGAAGTGCTCATAAATGTTGCGTATTGTTCCAAGGAAGGTTTTTTCGCTTAAGAAATGCTCCTTTATCATAATAATTAAAAGAAAAGTAACTTTTAAGGTAATAAAATAATCTGCCAGTGACCTGATCATTGTCCTAATAATAAGCTCGTATCTAATATTGAGGACTTGTAGCTCCAAATCAAGGGTATATTTACAGATGCTATTCATTTCTATTAATATCATAATTATAATTGGCCCTGGCCAGTTGGCTCAGTGGATAGTGTTGGCCCAGCATGTGAACGTCCTGGGTTTGATCCCTGGTCAGGGCACACAAGAGAAGTGACCATCAGCTTCTTTTCCTTTCCCTCTCCTCCTACTCTCTCTCTTTCCCTCTTGCAGCCAGTGGCTTGATTAGTCTGAGCATCGGCCTCAGGCACTGAAGATAACTTGGTTGATTCGAGCATCAGCACCAGCTGGGGGTTTCCAGGTGGATCCTGGTCTGGGTGCATGCAGGAGTCTGTCTCTCTACCCTTCCTCTCATTTCTAAATAAATAAATAAATAAATAAATAAATAAATAAATAAATAAATAAATAAATAAAATTGACCCACAGCTATAGTTTCCTGCCCATACTGGCATACACTGTCCAAATCTGCGTAACATATTTCTGGGACTGCCTCTACAAACAAATTTATTTATAATTCTAGAATTCACAGAATTTAAATAGAATTTAAAATCTCTAAAAACTAAGAACTGTTTCTATAAATAAACATCTTTTAAGTCATTCGAAATATGATTCAAAAATCTAGCTAAACAGGGGGACATGTGAGGCAACCTGGGATAGCATAAGTACTTGACCATCTAATATATTTTTTCTATGAAGAAAGAAGAAAAAAAAATGAAGAATTCAGAGGATGGTAAGGGTCCTGGCCAGTGGGCTCAGCAGCAGAGCAGCAGACCAGCATGTAGAAGCCCCAGCTTCAATTCCCAGTCAGGGCACACAGGAGAAATTACCATCTGCTTCCCCATCCCTTATCTCTCTCTCTTTTTCTCTCTCACTCTCTCTCTCTCCCCTCCAACAGCCATGGCTCAAATGGTTCGAGCAAGTTGGTCCCAGGCACTGAAAATAGTTAGCTCCATGGCCTCACCTCAGGCACTAAAAATAGCCTGATTGCTGAGCAACGGAGAATGGCCCCAGATGGGCAGAGCATCAGCCCCAGATGGGGCTTGCTGGGTGGATCCTAGGCAGGACACATGCGGGAGTGTATCTCTGCCTCCCATTTGTCATTTAATAGAAAAAAAAAGGAAGGTAAGAGGAGTGAAATAGCAAAGTGCACACCATGAAGGCCATGACTCTGACTTTCATACTGTTCACAGGGTCCATAACATACAGACCCACTAGTTGCATAAGAGACACAATTATTCCTTTACAGGACCAGAGAGAAACTTTTTCCATAGGTCCTAGGAAAAAGGATATCAGACATATGACAACCATAGCTTTCTTACAGTCAGCACAATGATTAATACTATTTTTTCTTTTTGTCTATTTTGTCAGTTGTCCCTTAATACTAAGCCTGATTTCACAACACAATTCAACCTAACAAATTCTCTAGTGGATTAAAATGATACACCCTAGTAGAAATCTTTCTGCTCAACTGTGGAAAGTCATCTCTAGAGGAATAGGTGGTGATAAGTATTTACACCTTTCTAAATGTAAGAAAATGTGGTCAGATGATTTCTATACCTCTTTGAGAATTCTTGAAATATCATTTGTGCATTAGCCTCTGTGTCTGTGCACATGCATGCTTTCCTTTTTAGAAATATAAACTGATAGTGGTAGAGAGCACTTCAGTAAGTTTGAGTAAAACTCAATGATATTAAAGAAAGAAGGAGGATAACCCAAGTTCTCTGACTGGTAATAATACCTTCATCATAGAAATTCTACTTTAATTCACGTACCTACAGAAAACTGCAATACTAAACCAAATACTACTACCTGGTGTTATCAGTTCACTATAAATGGAATGATCAGAACAGTTATCTGGGGCGCTAGGTGATCTAACTCTGTGACTAATGGCATGGCATTTGAGATCTCTGGCTTTTTTTTTTTAATAGTATGTAAAGTGTAAACATTGGACCAGTCACTACATTCAGTGATTATGGAACAAGCCTTTGTTTGACACACAAAATCAGTAATATGCATTAATGTTCCTTCTCTACATAATGTGCCCTATGCAGAACAGACTGTGGAACACAGTCACATGTGGACAGAGGATAAGTGACCTACACGTTCCTAACCCTCTCCTATTCTAAGGGAACTTCAAGGATGGAATGAACAGTTCTTATAAAGTCAAGGGGGCAGGGTTAGACTACTGCATCCTTTGAATCAAAGCATCTCACTTTAAAATGGATTTTTAAATATTAAGGAAGGGATCCTAATGATGAGATAGTTCAAATCAGAGCTGTCTGAATATGTGAAGGTATTATCCATTCAGATGGGCTGAAATAACAGTCATGAATCTAAGTTTCCCAGCCCCCAGCTGCAGTCCCACCAGCCTATTCCCTTTTCCGTCTCGCTCCAGGCTAGCAGTCGAGCAGACTAGTTAAAAGACAATTAGTCCAATTTCACATTCTCTAGCAGCCGAAAAATTTCATGTTATTTCAGTCACAGTGGATGGATGCCAAGTTCACTGGAAGCAGCCCCACTGATTTATCCAGTCCATTTTAATACTTTAGAAATACTGTTAAAACATGGCTGTCCTAATTACACAGGGATCAACGCACAATGTCCCTCTCACCCGGGATTCTCCCAGAAGGGCTACAATCAGCTGCATTCCCCTTAATTTCACCATGCAATTCCAACTAATTTCATCCTAGTACAGTGCAGTCAGACAACTCCCATGCCTCTGCGGTTTTAATCGATTAGCTGAATGTCTCTATAATGCATCACCAGCTGCCAGGCACAGAACTGGACGCTTTGCAAGCATTTCAGCTAAAAGACAGTTTAATTACTACACCAGCCTCTCAAAGGCACAGGCACAAAGCCTTGGAAGCAAATTATTAAAATATTTGGTGTCAACAAGCCACTTTATAACTGAGCAAACAATGACAATCCAAAGGATGGAAACAAAAAGAAAGTCAGTTTCTAAATTGCGAATAAGCTTTTTATGGACTCTAATTTATTCAAGCAAACGAAATGGCTTCAATGTTACTGTTTTCATAAGGCATTTATGTTTCCCGGCCGTTCTTTTGTGGAATATATGGATACTGAGGACAGTGACTGGCTTGGAACACTATGCTTTTGGAAAAGAAAGGACTGAGGCACCTAGCTTTCAGAGAAAGAAGTAGACAAATGAACCACAAGTTTGATTATACCACAATAACCCATTGATTGAAACAATTAACTCTAGTCTCATACAGTCCTCAACTGTCAAAGTTGATACAAGCAAAATTCAAATATCTGTGGTCCAAGTGTAGCAAAGCTAGAGAACTTTCAGATGATACTTCAGTTAATCAGTTTATTTTGATATGTTTTTCTACTACTTGTGAAACAAAGACATCAAGAAAATTGTGACAAGAGAAAAATATATATTCTTTGGCATGACTTAACTGTTCACATGGAACTGTGCCAATATAAGAAACCAAAAAGTAAAAATTTATTTTTAGAAAATCTATTTCTAAAGCATCTATCGCAAAAGACTCTAAGGAGAACTAATCAATTTCCAAAGGCCAGCAGGAACTCAAGAAACAACATTCCCAGGCCCCACAACAAGGTGTTGAGGGCCTCTTATTGCCTCATTTGCTATCTTTCCTTAAAGTGGCCTGTACTTAAGTCTAGAAACAGAAAGGAAGTTACTGACTATAGAAAAGCAAATGGTCCTCAAAATACCCTCTGACAAGAAAAGTACCCAGCTTCATTATCAAAAGGAGAGTAGGGACATCAAATGACTCCTTAATCAGAGGTATAAATCCACTTACAGGCAAAAGTCAATACATTATTTTAAAAAAAATTTGTAATACATATGAGACATAATAGTTTTATGTTTAGTTTTGGTATGTTACTTTCACTTCCTATAAAGTCCTTCTGACTGAAACTGTTAACTAGGGGACATACATAAGATGAGTTATAATGAGCAGAGTATCTTCCTGAATAATTCACTGAAATGAGTGACTATCCCCCACTATAGAAAGGAACTAGCTATGTTACCAACCATTATCTTTTATAGTTTAAAGCATCAGCAATCTCCATTTTGTATTTGATAAATTTCCTGTTTTCACCCTCATTTTTCCTTTCTTTACAACATGATCTCGACTGCTTAGTAAGACACTTGCAGTTCCTCAATGCCTTCAAAATGCTTCCATCTGCGTCATATCATGATCCACACCATAAGTTGCTGGGATGAATGGTGGAGGCTTTACAATTTCCATGTCATATGTAAGGAGACAGAGACTCAGAGAACTTCACTGACTCTCAGAGTCTCAGAGTGACAAAACCAGGACCAAAATGCAGGTCTTCTGATGCTCATCATATACAATCTCCATGACATTGCATTGCCATTAAAAAATTTTAAGATCAGCTGTGATTTAAAAAAAAAAAAGCTTTCATTTTATATTATTTATGTTTATATATTAAATATCCCATACCCAATCTTGCTATTGCTTTAATAACACAATTTTCTGGACATTACTTTTTTGCACTTAACAGTTGGGTGGCCATACCATCTACCATACCAAGTGAGACACTTTTGTGAGTGAAAGGGGTTTGTTGATGACTACCCTGGAATGAATAGTTAAAACAGGTATTGACATCAGGCAAAGGGGACATAAGGTTATAACACTTCTTGTAATGTACCACCATTAACGTGCTGGTCAGAGAGAAGCCTTTGTGTAGGCAGAGGCTCTACCCAGCACTCAAGAAGGTAGCAGGCCACGTCCATTTGGCATACAGGCTTGGCTATACAATGTCAGGCTGCAGGGCCTCTGACATCTGGTTTGCATTCACTCTCAGTAATGCATATCAGCCGGTGTGACTCATTTGCAATCTATCTTTGTGTTTCATAAGCATGTCAACTTGAGTCCTTCATTCTAATGATTAGCTCACCGTTTTTGTAGGTCAAAAATAGTTAAATATTGGCAACTTCATACAGTTCAACCTGATACTTTGAGCATCTCTACTATTTCATTATTGGAGTAGAATGCGTTGTATTCTGATGTTCCATCATAGGATACCCCAATTATTCCTTTTCTGAGATCTTCCTTGCACCCATTTTTCTCTTGATTGCCTGTCTGCTCAGAATCGCGCTGAAAAGCCCTCCGTGCCTGTGCTTCTTGCACTTCAGCATGCATATCAATCCCCTCAGGGTCTTGTTAAAATTAAAGAATTTGATTCAGAAGGTCTGGGTGGGGCCTGAGATTCTGCATTCCTAACAAGCTCCCAGGTGATACCAGGGCCACTGGAACGTGAGCCACACTTTGAGGAGCAAGGCTCTGCACTGTACTGTATCATCCCTGCAGATGTCAGTTTCATTACCAGCTCCATCACTTCTTAGCTGACGACTTTGGGCAAGCCATTCAACTTCTTCAAACCTCAGTTTTCCTCTATGTAAAGTGACACCTATCTCATTGAGTTGTTTTGAGTATTAAATGAGATGATGTGTTGAAAATTATTAGTACAGTGCCTGGCACATTATTAAATGAACAGTAGAGTCACTGTTATTATTATTGTTTAACAAACACAAAGCAAAGCATATCTCTACCTTTAGGAAGTATATTTTATAAAGCAATTCCTCATACTTTATATTTTATAAAGTATGGTTCTGGGATGACCAACATCCAATTCCTGGGAAACTGTTAGAAATGCAAATTCTCAGGCCAAAGACAGACCGATAGAATCAGTAGCCCTGAGTATTGAACCTAGCAATCCATGTTTAATACACTCTCCAGTTGGTTTTGATGACTGCTGAAGTGTGAGAAGCACTGATCTTTTAGTTAAGAATAAGCTTTTTAACTTTAAAATATTTATAGCATAGTTATTTCACAGGTTTGGCCCCATTTAACTGTAATATTTGTGATTCTTTTCATGCCTATTATTATGCTGTTCTTCAGGACGAAATTTCTATGTTCTTACTGCTCATTTAAATTACAGAAACGCTTGCATTAGAATTTGACGTAAAGCTTCTTTATAGTTTTATGATAAAAGCAGTTACTTCAAAACATGGTGTGATGCATTGGAGTTGAATATCACTGAAAATAGGTGCTTTAATTTTAAATTTGTTTACTCTCCTTTGGTGGCTCATGTTTTTGCAATATGCACAGTCTTTAAGTAATTAGAAAGTGAACGAGTACCACTAATTTAGGCCGGATTGTAAAATTAAGGTGAGCTAGAAGTATTGTTAAAGTAGCGTTTTTCATATCTAACATGATTTTCATATTCTTATACCTTTTGTATTGTCTTTTTCGTTTACTTTTTTTTTCCTATACATTGAGATACTTTTTCACTTGGCTTCCAGGATTCTGTGTCTTGATTTTCCTACCAAACCCCTGGCCAAATCCTCTCAAAGCCCTGGCTGGATCCTCACCTTGTTTTGATCTACAAATATTGGTAGATCCTAGGCCTCCCTTCCCGAAACTCTTCCTTTTCTGTCTATATTATATGTTGGCTGTAATATATTATATTACAGCCATCCAGCTGTAAATACCTTATACACACTGATAACCACCAATGCTAATCTCTAGCCCTGGCCACCTATCTATCTGACTATAAACTCACATCAAACTGCCTTGACATAAGAGCACCATAAAGTTAACTTACGTAAAACTGAACTCTGGATTCTCCCCACTGCAAATTCAGTTGTTATTCCAGAAACCCTCCTGCCCCCTTTTTGGTAAACTACCACCATTTCTTCCGTAGTTCAGGCAAAGGCTTTGGAGCCAGCCTGGACTCCTTTTTTTTCTCTCAAATCCACATCAACAGACGATGCTGGGCTTATCTTCAAAATATGAAATACTTGGTAGACCATTTAAAATGTCAGCCTCTAGCACACCCCTTTCCTTCATCCTGCCTTGTTTTTTAATACTATCTACCTCTGATGTTACATGTTTGTTGACTTATCTTCTCGGACAAAAAAAAAATTCCATGAAAACAGGGATTTGTTATGTTCATTTCTCTATTCCAAGTGCCAAGCACATAGCAGGCACTCAATAGTTGGTAATTTTGACAAATAAAATCAATTAAGCTCAGATAAAGTGAACAGCCTATGGTAGTCTGCTAATCAGTGCCTGCTTCCAGAATCTGCCTCTCCCATTGGAACATACTGCCTCCCAACTTGATTACCTCCCCTGGGAATCAAGGCATCGAGTACAATAGGAATAAAGTCTTTTAATGGGTAATAGTTCTGTGTTCCTGGATTTTTCTGTAAAAAAAAGTTCTTGATATACTATCTAAAATATCCTCTCTTATTATCTGTCCCCTATGCACTGCATGATTTTTCTTTGTAGCAAATATCACAGCATTAGGTGTGTGTTTGTCTACTTTCTCCTCTACCTGAAACGTAAACCTGGTGGAAGCCTGCCCGTGTGGTGCTCGCTTCTGTGTTCTAAGTACCTGGCACGGAGTAGGCACTCTAACAGTGTGTGATGAGTAAGTAAACCAACATGGGCATCTTACATTCCACCAACCAGTCTTTCAGAAAAACCAGAATGCTACCTTAGAAGGAGTAGACAAAACTTTCTGTAAAAAAGTACTTAGATGTTTACAGACATTCTGCTATCATAATATCATACATCTTACAGCATGAGAAAATAATCATCATAATTTCATTTTATAATCATTACCAAGTGTCTTCTATATGCCAAGTACTTTATGTTCCTTATCTCTGATCCTCACAATAATCCTGTAAAATTAATTACCAATATTATGTTCATTTTACAGATGAAGGAACTACATAAAGCTCAAAAAAATAAGTAACTTGTCTAGGATCTCAGAGTTAGTAATTGCTGAACTTGAGATCCATCCTAGAAGCAATGTTCTTTATTTATTTATTTTTAGCTTGGAAATCCATGAACTTTCCAGTAAATTATATTACTTCCTTCAAATTGGACCAGTATTCTTAGGAATAAGTATTATTATTCTTAGCAGGGAGATTGGAGGACTGGAATAAATGTTTGGTTTTATTTATTTATTTTATTATTATTTTAGTGAGAGGAGGGGAAGCGGAGAGAAAGACTCCCTCATGTGCTCTGACCAGGATCCACTCAGCAAGCCCACTAGTGGGCAGTAATCTGCCCATCTGGGGCCATTGCTCAATTGCTCAACAACTGAGCCACTCCTTTAGTGCCTGAGGCAGAGGCCATGGAGCCATCCTCAGTATCTGAGGCCAACTACTCGAACTAATCAAGCCATGGCTATGGGAGACTGCATGGGGGGGGGAGAGAAGTGGAAAAGCAAATGGTCACTTCTCCTGTGTGCCCTAACCGGAAATCAAGCCCAGACTTCCATACGCCTGTCAATGCTCTATCACTGAGCCAACCCGGCCAGGGCCTGAAATAAATGTTTGGTTTGATATTTTCTACTGACAGGGAAAAAGGTCACCAGTTCAGGTAAGGTCTGTAGAACATAGGACATAAACTTTGTGGTAGCCATGGTGACTGAAGAAAAACCAATTCCTTCTAATTGTTGTAATAACTTCATCTACTCCCACCCTCACTACTTCTGTGATCCCCTGGTAAGTAGATTTAATACTTTGTTCAAGTCATAGGAACAGCATGTTCATAGCTCTTGATCAAATTTCTCACCACAAATCAAGCCTACTTGGGGTGAAGAAATGATGGATATAAACTGATCTTAAAGCCTAGTGCTGATGTGGGTGCCCATGCACTCCTGCCAGCCACACGCTGCTCCTGGTATGGTGTCTCAGAGGGAAAGCCTGCAGCCAAGCGTGGCTCCTTACAGTCATCTGCAGGTGACACCAGTGTGGGCACCTTCGGTGCTTTCACATGACACTAAGTATCAGAAAAATGAGAATAATTTTACTGTGTGTTTTCATGCTGAAAAGTTATAAAATATCTAAATATTCACATGTACTTTTGTGCCTTTGGTTTCTTAGATATTAGATTTGGGAAATTATATTTTGAAAGATTTGGCCTATACTGAAACAGGGCCAGTTGATCAAATAATCAAATCTCTCTACAGGATACTAATTTGTAATGAATACATACTTAAATTTCTTTATCAAAGGCAAACAAACAAACAACAACAAAAAAAAAAAACAAAGAAGAGGGGAAACAACTGGCAATGCTGTTAATCGAGTCAGCATACTTGTGTAGACAGGTCCTTTAAACATGGATTCTATCCTAAATACATCTATTTTGGATTTAACTTCAAAGAAAGCAAAATGACTTAATTCATTATCAACCTACCCTGATTTAGATCTATGCATGTGAAAATCTGTTACTAATTTTAATTGCACTGTTCTTTCTCTACAGGATGCTGTTAAATTGGTTTGGTGAAATGCTAGTGAATCACATCAAAGTGGTAGGCTACATTTTATAATATATCTAAATAACTATCCCATTTTCCCAGCATGTTGCTATGCCTTTTAAGTATTAATATTATGGCTCCAGTTTAAAAGAATGTAGCCTTTTTCTTTAAAATAAATTTTCTTGCTCTTTTAGTACTGTTAAAATTGGGCTGGATTTTAAGTGGCTAACGAGTAATAAAAGAGCAATATCTGCTGCAGGGAACCACAAAAAACATGCTGGCAGGCTCATAAAATATGCTTGTGCAAGTCAGTTGCAGATACATCACTCTGCTACAGTAATGGTTTTTCCAAACTAAGTGGGCTCCCTTTTGTAGCTACACTTTATTATCTGGATTCTTATTTTCACTCCTCTTCCTGGATCTTAAGCGAGAAGCATTTTCTCTCACATGCACATTTGTAAATTCCGAGAAGCAGGAGGGTCCGATGAAAAGCGGCACACTCATGACTCACACCGGAGAACTCACACAGGCGCTCTTGCGGCTGGGCTTCTACAACATATTTTGTGTACTGTTTCAGTTTCTTCAGCTAATGACAAGGAGCCTTGAACTTTCCTCACATAAAATTTCAGCCATTTGTTCAATAGTTGCTAGAGTCCTGGCACTTAAATCCTAATAGGGAGGCCGTGTGAAAGATACTTATAAGCTCGAAGTATGGAGCCTAAATTCTAGACCCTGCCTGAACTTGAGTCTCAGCGCTGGCCCCTTGAGAGGGTGTGTGCAATTCTCTCCATCTGTGGGGACTTTTATTCGTACAATGTGGATGATTTTGAGTTTCATAAAACTCACTTGAGGAACAGCATAGGTGATGCTTTAAGTTATAAAGCTAGAGTCTAATGCAAATGAGAAAGTGTAGGTCTGAACTCAGGCAGGCCATGGAAACAGAGGGAAGGGGGTAAACTGTAGCAGTCATTGGCGGCCAGGGAGACAGGGTGTCTAGGGTGGCATCCACTTACTAGATGGCACCACTGATGCATAGGAGGTGTCGGTTGGGGAAAGTGCATGCTCATGGCTGTATTCATCTTGAGTCCAGAGAGATATAGAGTAGAAGCTTAGAGATATAGGTCTAGAATTTAGGTGAGAAATCTGCACAACCAATTCAATTTTAAGGCACTGTTTCAATGAAGGTAATTTCTTTGGCCTGCCATTTGTTCAGCAACCACCGAGCGAGTGCTCACTCTGCACCACACACTTACTCCGGTGCAGGGATACAATAAACCAAGAGGCCCTGCCCTGATGACGTATTTACGGGAGAGAAAGCAAAACCTACCAGTTTTATGAATTTATTCTACATTTCAGCATTGAGCAAAAGTTTTTTGTGTTTGTTTTTTAAATCACTTAATTCTACAGGTTGTTGTTCAGGGTAGAATAAGCATCATAATGCCAATATACAGATAAGAAAATGGCACCTCTAAAAATGCAGGAACTTTCTCCAAGACTTGGAGCTGATAATTAGCATGGGTTAGGTTTCAAACCTACTAAGTTTTTTGTTTGTTTTTGCTTTTTGTTTGTTTTGTTTTTTAGTTGTAAAGACCTTAGCTCCTGCACTGTGCAGAATGAGAAGTGCAGAGCCATGGTGTGGAGCTTGGGAAAGGCGCAATGCAAGGGCTGCCAGCAGACGATGAACCCAGGACCAATGTAGGAAAGCTCAGAAGACTTAAAAAAAAAGAGAAGGCAGAAAGCAGTGGAAGAAAGAGACTAGGGAAGTTTAGGGAGAAGGGAGCTAGGACAATGTACATAATCAAAAGTTCCTAGAGGGGCCCAGTCACACACTGGGCAGAGCAGCCACTTAAGTCAGCTTTTCGGGACTCAACAGCAAGAACAAAGAGACAGCTTCCAGCACTGGAGAACTGATGGGAGATTAGACAGTGGCAACAGTAATTGAAAGGATATAACTAATTTAATTGTAGAGAAATTGTAAAGTGAAGTGGAAATATTGGCCCATAGTAATAGAAGGAATTAGAGTCAAGATGATATTTAATTAGAATAATCTTACTTTATAAAGTTGTAGAGAGATTTCAGATTGCTCTTTTCACAAAATTTTCAGTTATTACTACCTTTTGTAAGAGTTCTTTTTTTTTCCTTCAAAAGCAACTGCCTTGGATAAAGACTATTCACTTGTTACAATGTCATATCTGCCAGAATTGCAGTGATGTATATATGAGGAAACAAAGTAAACTCTTGTGAAAATTAAGCATGGCTCACTTTCATTTCTGTTCTGGCCTTTCTACATGACAGTTAACATTATGACTCTGTTCCAAAACTAACATTCTAGCCCGACCAAGTAGTTGAGGCAAAGGTCATGAATATGCCACTGCCATAATTATAGACGTTATAATTAGAAGTCAGTGTTCTCTGTGAAAAATAAGCGAAGCTACTGAGTCTAAGAACTGCTAAACAGTATCATATTAAAAATGATGTGTTTGATTCAAACCACAATTTGCCTAAGATGCTGAGCAAAAGAAGACTGCAAAACATGATTTCTGGCAGAAGAAAATAGATCCCAAGTGCTACACAAGGAGGCTGGCCCCGAGTCTGGAATTTGATGAGCACTTGAAGGCATCACCTTGATCTTCATCAGCTTCCTTATTGTTTTTGAAAATTCACAGTCACTTAATTTATCCATGATTTAGAGAAATTAAAAAACAGAACAACATCACTATAATGACAATCAGCTTGATATTTGTGACATTTTTTTACTTTTCCTTTGTAATACCATTAAGGATCATTGAATAGCATATCTATTATTTTAGGTTAAATTATTAAAAAATGTTACTAATTTTATAAATACCTTGTCAAAAATATTGTCGCTCCCTCAAATGGGTGTATTAGTCATAGTACATGCCAGAATAGTGCAAGGTGAGATAGGAAAGTGCTAATTTAATTATGTTAATGCTGCTCTGGTAAGTGTGGAACCAGATGGCAGAACTAGCAAACAATGGAGCAATTTTTTAAATCTGATAATTTTCAATGAATATTTGTGCTCCAAAGCTCTACATTACTAGCACTGGTGGAAAGATTATCCAGGGGTATGTTCCCAGTGATCTGCATGCCCTGCCAGCCACACCCTCCAGGAAGGTGTCCCCGGGCCTCTCAGGCTGGCTGACCTGAGCTGCATGTGGGAAGGACGATGTCTATCACATGGCAGCCTGGCAAAAGATCACCCATGGGTGTAACATGCTTAATAGGCTAAGGCCACAAATTTATAATTTAAATAACAAAAAAAAAAATCAAAGCTTTTTAAAATTATGGTATTACAAAAGGAAAACTGGTAAATAATTTAGCAAACATATCAATGTTACTTATTCCTATTCTGGTGAATGATTATAAAAGTAGACATATTAAGTTTTTTTGTTTTTTTTTAATACCAGAGAACATTTTTGAAATAGGTAATTCTAATCCATCCCATTTAGCAATCTCTCTCTCTCTCTCTCTCTCTCTCTCACACACACACACACACACACACACACACACTCCTTTATTTTATTTATTTTTTCATTTAAAAATTAAATTTAATGAGGTGACATTGGCCCATAAGAACATACAGGTTTCAGGTAAATCGCTATATAGCATTTGAACTGTTGATTACATTGTCTTCCTATCACCCAAAGTTAAATCATTTTCCCTCATCGTTTGTCCCTCTTTCCTCTGACCCCCATTCCCCTGCTAACCATTTCACTTTTGTCTGTGTCTATGAGTCTTAGTTTTATATTCCACCTATGTGTGAAATCATTGAGTTCTTAGCTTTTTTCTGATTTATTTCACTTAGTATAATATTCTCAAGGTGTATTTGACATCAAAGGCAAAGGAAATAAAGGCAAAAATAAATGAATGAGACTATTTAAAACTAAAAAGGTTCTGCACAGCAAAAGAAACCAACAACAAAACAAAAAGGCAGCAACCAAATGGGAAATGATATTCACAAACAACAGCTCCAACAAGGGGTTAATATCCAAAATATTCAATATATAAAGAAGTCACAAAACTCAACAACAAACAAGCAAAAAATCCAATTAAAAATGGGGAGAAGACCTGAACAGATACATTTCCCATGAAGACATACAAACAATAAATAGATATATGAAAAGATGATCATCTTC
This sequence comes from Saccopteryx leptura, assembly GCF_036850995.1. NCBI lineage: Eukaryota > Metazoa > Chordata > Mammalia > Chiroptera > Emballonuridae > Saccopteryx > Saccopteryx leptura. The sequence continues at coordinate 104,171,419 of NC_089508.1, read as the reverse complement.
AGTAGCTATTTGACAAATGTAAATCAAAACTACAATGAGATACCACCTCACACCTGTTAGGCTGGCTGTTATAAAAAAGACAGGTAATAACAAGTGCTGGAGAGACTGTGGAGAAGAAGGACCCCTCATTCACTGCTGGTAGCAATGTAAACTGGTACAGTCATATGGAAGACAGTATGGTGGTTCCTCAAAAAATTAAAAATAGAGCTAGCATGACCCAGCAATCCTACTGGTATCTACCCGAGAAACACAAAAACATTGGTACACAAAGACACATGCACCCCCATGTTCATCGCAGCACTCTTCACAGTGGCCAAGACATGGAAACAACCAATGGGACCTTCAATAGAGGATTAGATAAAGAAGATGTGGTACATACAGTGTGTCCATAAAGTCATGGTGCACTTTTGACCGGTCACAGGAAAGCAACAAAAGATGATAGAAATGTGAAATCTGCACCAAATAAAAGGAGAACTCTCCCAGTTTCATACCTATTCAGTGCAGTTCGATGTGGGCTCCATTTGTTGCCCTACACACATCCAAATGATAGTGAAGTTTTGCCACACACAGGTAAGGACATCTGGTGTAACAGGGTGAAAAATATCTGTGATTCTCTGTTTTAAGTGATTAATGTCATGGCACTTCATTATAAACACACTGATATTCACGTTGCACTTTGGTCACAGATTCGAATTTAGCGAGCTACAGAACACACTGAACTTTCCTCTGTACTGTCCACATCTCGACTGGCATGGCCGTGGGCTGCTTTGCTGTATACACAGTGTTACATCATCATCTGCGCATGCGCACATGCTGCTACATCATCCTACAGAAACTGGGAGGGTTTTCCTTTTATTTGGTGCAGATTTCACATTTCTATTATCTTTTGTTGCTTTCCTGTGACTGGTCAAAAGTGCACCATGACTTTACGGACACACTGTATGTACTACTATATAATGGAATACTACTCAGCTATAAGAAATGATGATATATTGCCATTTACAACAACACAACTCCTTTTAAATTTAACTCTTGAGTACCTTATTCATACTATATTGTTAATGACTGAATAGTCAGTCTTCAGCAGATAACAATATTTCCTCTGTTCTCTGAGAGCAGTTTGTCTAAGTCTTCTAGGGTAAACAGCTTTGGCATGTCACCACCCTTTCCTTTATACAATGAACCACTCATTCCCCAGCTACTATGAGTGTTGTTGCCAACTGTTTATGGCTATAACCTTCTTCAGCCACTGGGAGTCAAGTCTTCTGGGAATGCATGGAAGGATACACTCAGTGTTTGTGGGGGAAGGAAGGAGGTAGGTGGACAAGGCAATGACTAAATTTTCTGAGATACAAAAGGTCAACGCTTCTCAACTCCATGGATATTTCTTATTCTTGAGCCTCCTCCCAGCCCACCAGACCAAGGCTGTCCATTTCCTGTCCTGTTCTGAGCTTCCCTCACTCCCTATAGATTTCATCTGAGAGTGCCCTTTCTATCACCTGCACAAGAATTTCACCTCAGTCTCTGCTTCCAGAGAAAAGACTTATAGCACCTCTATTATTAGCCCTTGCCACCTTGTAACTTATGCAGTTCTATAGGTTATTACTGAATAAAGAATTATTTCACTATATTCCCCATTTATTGGAGTACTGTAACAGGTATAATGCCTTAAGATAAAGACATAAAAATATGAATAAAACTTTTTGGCATTGGAGGCGATTCCTTTGTACCATTATTAATCAGAGGCCATTATTAAGTCACGGCCATAGGCTGGCACCTACTTTGCGTCCATTCCAAACATCCTGAATAATTTTCACATTGCCTCATGTTTCCCTAAATAATTATCTGAGCTAAGAACTTAAAACTGCTAAACAATATAGGTTAACAATCTTTAACCCCTCAACATCAAGTCACCCATTTGTGTTCCCTTGTATCCAAATGTCTATGTTTTCCCTCACAAGAGAAGGTTTTAACAAAGTCATTCTGAGTGTGGGTTCAAGACTCAACCTGAACTAAATTCAAATTCCAAATCTGGAATTATCTTCAGAAATATAAACACATAAACTTGTTCTTTATTTATAAAATAAGAAAAACAATAAGTTTGTATGTGTGTGTAGATTAAACATTAATACAGGCTTTAAAAAAACTGACAACCTTAATACTGGTAAGAGCTTTCATTAAAGCTGGACTCAGAGTAAGCATTGAACAAATTTCGCTTCATTTTTATTCTGAAATTTCTTAATGTGCTTTATGGTAGAAAATTTTAGATAAAATCAATCACTGTTTCCTAGTGGTTTACATAGCAGCCTGACATTCAGGCGGAAACTGGATGAGTGAATGAGCTAGGTTCCAGGCTTATCACCAGTACTTCCCAAAAGCATGAGTGTCTCACATTCTTTCACTGAAAAGGGAATCAGTGATGACATCAGGCACAGAAGAGACAAGTTACAGGGGCAAAGCCTGTTCTAGGACTTGCTTTCTCCAGTCTCTCTTGCAAAGACAGAGAAGGAGGGTAAAAACCCAGAGAGATACTAAGTACTCCAACTAAGGATATCAACATTCTCCTTTGACTTAAACATATAGAAAAGTCCTTGCAATTTTCCAATACACATGATCTAGAGTGACATGAAAGAAGACAGAGAAAACTCTTCTTCAAGTTCCTAAATTCCTCAAGAGTAGAGGTTACCTCAAATATATTTTTTAAGAGCTTTCCCACAATGTCCCATTATAGTGACAGGCATATTATAATTGACTGATAAATTCCTGATGAACTAAACTGAAGCAAATCTGTAAAACAATTGAAAACAGGTTATGTTTTAAAGTAAGAAATAAAATATAGAATACAGCAGCAACAGAAATTCACAACAAAAAACATCAAGGCCAATTATGCAGCAATGAAGGCAACATGAACTTCAGGCAATCCTAAGAACAAAGGTTCCTCCCATATCAAAGACCTGGTCATTTATATATGTATATCTTACCATATTATTACTTTTAGTTACAACACTGTGCATCTCACACACTTATAAAGAAAGGAGTAAATGAGTCTGAACTGAGGAAGAGATCATGCAAGTATGGTCTGTGTCTATTAAAATAGATGCAAAAATCTTCAACAAAATATTAGCAGACTGAATTCAGTAGCCATTAAAAGGATTATACACCATTACTATGAAGTGGGATTTATTCCAGAGATGCAAGGTTGGTTCAACATCCACAAATCAATCATTGTGATATAGTCCACATTAACAAAATGAGGGCTAAAAATCAATGATCATCTCAAAAGCAGCAGAAAAAGCATTTTGCAAAATTTAACATCCTTTCATGATAAAAGAAATCTCAATAAACTGAGTATAGAGAAAATTTAGCCCAACATAATAAATGCCATATATGACAAGCCCACAGATGACATTTTATTATATACAGAAAACCTTAAAGACTCCACCAACAGTTAATATTATAAATTCAGTAAATTTTCAGGATACTAAATCAATATACAAAAACCAGTTGTATTTCTATATACTAACAATGCACTATCAGAAAAATAAATAAAATAATCTCAATTACAATAGCATCAAAAAGAATAAAATACCTAAAAATAAATTCCACTAAGGAGGTAAAAGATCTATACACTGAAAACTATAAGACACTAATGAAAGGAATTGAGGAAGATGTGAATAAATGGAGAGATATTCCATGCTCATGAATTGGAAGAATTAGTATTGTTAAAATGCCTGTACTTACCCAAAGAAATTTACAGTCAGTGTAATCCCTATCAAAATTCAGTGGCGCTTTCCACAAAAGTAGAACAAACAATCCTTAAATTCTATGGAACTACCACAAACCACGAATAACTAAAGCAATGATAGGAAGGGCAAAGCTGGAGGCATCATAGTTCTTGATTTCAAACTTTATTACACAAGTCTAATAATCAAAACAGTATGATAGTGGCATAAAAACAGACATGTATATTATGGAATAGAATCAAGAGCCAGAAATAAACACATGAATATACGGTCAATTAAATGTAACAAAGAATCCAATAATATACAATGGGGAAAGGATGGTCTCTTCAATATGGTTTTAGAAAATTGGACAGCCATATGAAAAAAACAAAAATAACTCAAAATGGATTACAGACATGAACATTAAAACCTGAATATATAAAACTACTAGAAAAAAATGAGAAGCTGTAAGCTCCTTGACATTGGCCTTGTAATGTAAAACATTGGTAATGTTTTTTGTTTTTTTTTTAATTTGACACCAAAACAAAGGCAACAAAAATAAAAATAAACAAGTGGAACTCATCAAACTAAAAAGCTTCTGCATAGCAATGGATACCATTAACAAAATGAAAGTCAACCTGCAGCATGGGAGAAAATATTTGCAAACCACACATCACAAAATATAAAAGTAACTCATACAACTCAATAGCAAAAAAAAAAAAGTAAGTTTTTTTAAATGTGCGAAGGACCTAAATGAACATTTTTCCCAAGAAAGCATACAAATGGCCAACTGGTACACAAAAAGGTGCCCGACATCAGTAATCAGTAATTATCAGGAAAATGCAAATCCAAACCACAATGAGATATTATCTCACTCCTGTTAGGATATCTATTGTCAATGTCAAATGCCAAACAGTATGGAGATTCCTCAAAAAGTTAAAAAACAGAACTACCACATAATTGAGTAATCCCATTTCTTGGTAAATAGCTAAAGAAAATGAAAGCATTATCTCAAACTGATACCTGTACCATCATGTTCATTATACTCACAGTAGCCAAGGTGTGGAAACAACCTAGGTGTTCACCCATGGAAGAAAGGGAAAAGAAAATGTGGTACAGGCACATAATAGCAGGTAATGTGTACCTTGTTGGGTGAACAAGTAAATACCCAATTCTTTACAGTTATGAAAAGAAGTGGATTAAGAATGACTGATTCTGTAGCATGTAAACAAGAAGAGTGACCAGGAATCATAAAATACAAGTTTGCTCCTTCATCGCAATAGGCATCATTAGCAATCCTCTATGTGCCCAATGCTGGGCTCAGTATTTTGCAGCATTAAATCAATTATACATGCAGATTCTGACCTCCAGAAACTTGCCATCCAGTTTGGGGGGATATAATTTAGTCGATAGGAAATAATTTAAATATAAAAAGAGAATTAAATTTTTTTTCCATCTTAACTTCTTTTGACAATTTTTATTTAGCGAGACAAACTCCAGAAGAATATGTCAATAAATTCTCTTTTACCTTCATGAAGAAGAATGTTGGCTTATATTTACAAAGGCATAGAAAAAAAGCTTAATTTCACGGTTGAGATTTCATAAGCATTTGGAGCATCTAGAAAATCTTTCCATTCACACCAGCAGAGGTCCTTCTCAGTTCTCAAAGCTCTTTTCCACATTCTGATGACAGAAAGGACAGCAGTTGTCCACAGACCTCTCCTAGGTCAAGACCTTAAAATACTGGTGACACTACCTCAGCTTATTAAAGTTCAAAAATCTTCTATCTTTATATCTCCGCTTACTATATTCTCATTTGTACATTTATGTAGTAAAATCTGCACCATAAAATATATAGAAAGTACACTAGGCTGGAAGCAATATCTTTTAGTATTCTTAATACCCCAGGAATAGCCTGACCTTGGTATGCTCAGATTCCCCAAAGTCTTAAAATTATACAATGTGAATTGTGGCATTTAATTTATTTTATTCTATATGCTTTAAAATGCAACCATTGATTTTTTTTTAAAGCCTTTGGGCAACATACAATAGCTTATTTCATAAACTACAGGGTAAAAATGACAAAGTCATAATAACAAATGTCAAGCTGGCAATTACCCATCCCAAACAATTCTTTGCCTTCCCAAGTCAGATACTATAAATGTGTCTCTTTTGGACAAAAAATAAAATAAAGAAAATAGAGAATTCTTAAACTCTCCTAATGGCCCTTTGATATTTGTCTCTAAAATGATCAATAGGACATATTGACAATACTCAGGATATGAATGCAAATATCTATAGTGGCTAAAGGACTAAGGGTCTGAAACACACAAGATTTCATTAACAGTGTCCTGCAGAAATATTTGAGATTGCCTCTGGGCGTTTTCCAAAAACACATTAGATCAGAGATAAAAGGTCTAGCCATACTTTCCTTAGGCATTGGCTAAATGAACTTGATTATGTCATGTCACTTAACCTCTGAGACTCAGTTTTCTCATCTCATCTGTAAAATGAGGTGACTGGGCCAGATGAATATAAGGCAAACAGTAACATATCAAATATATGATAAACATTCATTAAATTGTAGTGTTTTTTCAAATTATTCTTTTTAGTTCATCTTGAATTTTTCTGAAGCAATAAAATGGCAATTTTATGTGAGATATGTTGGGCAGATAAAATATATTATGCTCACTTTGTTAAAGATGGTGCTGCCCACATGGAAGCCCGTCACTCAGGTGATAATATTAGTTGCTCTTCTTGCTTGGGATGGACGTGATTATATTAATGTGTGTTGGGGAGAGCTTTCATGCCAAAAGGTTTTAAAAGAGATCACATTGTTCCAGGGAAGAGTGATTATATGCTAGGAGAAGCCCATGCTGTAGGAGAGCAGAGAAAGGCCACATGGAGGCGAGGAGAAGCAGCCAAGATGCGGAGTGCTGAAGGAGAAGCCAGTTTGTGCAGAGTTTATGCAGGGAGAATGAGATGGGGAACAGAGGTGAATGAGACTGGTAAGGTTAGAAACCTTTGATTCTAGGAAACTCAGGTAAGTCAGTGGCTTTGGGAGCACTGAATGGAAAGGGAAGTGTTTTCCCACTGTGTGTATTTCTTGCCCACCGGATACAAGGTAGGATTAAAGCTAATGGCCCACCAGTTCTTGGCTCCATTGTTTCATTACCATCTGTCCGAATCTAATGCGAACTTGCATGGGCCAGGTGGCTGTGATGGTGTCCGTGGCTACTGGCTATACAAGATGGCAAATAACTTTTGTCTCAGTGTTGAGGACTCTGATGGGTAGGCGTTAGTATAGGACTTAGAACCTGGACCAATTCTCCCCTAAATCTGAATTACTCCAAATAGGACTGCTACAAAATAAGAGGCGATTTTGACCTAGCGATTTGTAATTCCAGGTACACAAAGTCATTGAAAATAACCCTGGTATCCACAAATTAGAACATATATGGACACTGGTTTCTATCAGATAGTTAAAAAAAAAGAAAAGAAATGCACATTGAACTCATCCTGTATTTACATAGTTTTAGACAGGTAGACCTCTTTAATCAGATTGAGTGAAAATCAAGTTTCAAGACTGGGAAATACAGTGACTTCTCAAAAAAGACATCAGATGTTTATAACAATTATCCAATGTGAACCTCTGAAACACATAATTTACTTTAAAGAATAAACTATGTATATAGATACATGTATATGTATGCATGCATGTCTCTAACATGTAATACTCTTTTTTGTGACAGAGACAGAGAGACAGATAGCGACAGACAGGAAGGGAGAGAGATGAGAAGCGTCAATTCTTCGTTGCAGCGCCTTAGTTGTTCATTAACTGCTTTCTCATATATGCCTTGACCAGGGGGCTACAGCAGACCAGACCGAGTGACCCCTTGCTCAAGCCAGCAACCTTGGTTTCAAGCTGGGGAGCTGTCCTCAAACCAGATGAGCCCATGCTCAAGCCAGCAACCTCGGGGTTTCAAACCTGGGTCCTCTGAGTCCCAATCTGACTCTCTATTCACTGCGCCACCAGCTGGTCAAGCTGTAATACTCTTAAATGCCAGCAATAAAAACAATTGAGAGTGTTAAACAACATAAGCTAATGACAAACCATCAGAAAACCAATATATGGTTCTACTTTTAAAATATTGATTAAAGTATTTCAAATAGAAAGAAATTAAGGGAGGCAGCTGCAGAATACATGGCTCCAAACGCAGGCGGCGTGCGGTGCTCCCCTCTTAGGATGGTTGTGAGGATTGAGTGAACACACTTCACACACCTAAAACAGACTCTGGCTCAGGAAGTGTTAGCTTTCACTTTGCTATTATAACCTGGAAAAAAAATATTTAATGCCTTGCTCTTAGCAAATATCACAGAAAAGGTTAAATTCATTACCACATATAAAAAGACTGCGACATCTATAGGTGGAAACTACAATATAATGTAAAAGATGAGGAAAATATGACTCCCTAAGACAACGCCACAGAGTAATTAATATTACTACTAACGTGGAAAGTAACTGGTGTCAAGTCCCATACTTAAGAGGCCTCGTTTACAGGGCTTTGAAATAAGGCCTGGCCAAAGAGTTCAGTGACAGAATTGTGGGGTTACATTTCAAAACCCAGAAACCTGAATGTTGGGATCATCCTGGCATCCATCTAGAGGTGGCCCTTGTTGCCTCCTTCCCATCTCTGAGGCCAGCCATGGGACTAGCCTCAGGTGGCATCCCCATCAGAGAGCCTCCTTTGAAATAGGCAGTAGAGAAGGTTCCTTATTTCTAGGAAGTCGCCAGAGATTGAGAAAGTGCTCCTCATTACTGATGGTGGTGATGGTGGTAACGATGGTGATAGCTAGAATAGCCCTTACTCTGTGCCTGCCATTTTACTCAAGAAATATGACCAATCACTGAGAGCAACTCATGCAGACAAACAGTGGGAACAAGGGAAGAATAACAGAAGTTAGGAAAGGCTATACACAACAGTGGGAAGCCTCAGATAGTGGGCCTCTGAGGGACTCCGGGAAAAGGAGACCAGAAGGCCCTGATGAAGAAGGAGGCACAGGGCAGGCCTCTGTTGGGCCCATGGCCAGAAACAGGCAAGAAGGAAATAAGCATTGGTTAAGCACCTTCCACCAATCATCCTTCCTGTGTGAGAGGAGCTTGCTAGAAGACAGCAGCCCAGCAAGGAGACAAGTTAAAGAAATTTTATCTACTTCCCAAATATTCCAATTATCCTTCCACATACCAATGCTTCTAATTAAATGTGTCCTCTTGTAAAATCTAGTTATATCATACTTGTATATGTATATGTATATAGGCCATTAATAATTCAAATAATAACATAGTATACCTGTTAAATGGAAGTGTTATCACTTATTCTCTTTAGAAACAGCTGTTTTATCTGGAGTATGTCCTTCTCAAGTCAGTTATCTTTTCATATCAGTTTTTAATAGACCACACTCCATTACTTTCATTAAGAAAACTAAAATCTTCACTTTGGTTGTCTTAAGATATTCCCTTTATAAATTAAAAGAACCTTTTTATTGACTTCATGAATCTGTAAATTTTTTTTTAATCTGCAGCAAAATGCCATGAATGATTGTGGGAAATGAGAATGGGAAATGTTTTAGTGTTATTAAATATGTCCAAAGTAACAATTTTAACATTTCATCATGATTTGATTGAAATCACTTAAATTGTATGCCTACCTAATTTCAATGGATCAAGGTGAAAATATGACCTTTCAGGTCCTGGCATGCTACTCAATCAATCAACTTTATCATGCTTTGCATGTAATCCATCTGGTTTTATATTGAACTTGAAGGACATCTAAAACAATGGTGTAAAAAGTAAAATTGCACCTGCTACACTTACATATTTTGCCTTGTGAAGCACTGTGTGTCTTGAAAATTTAACTATAAAACAATCACAAACTCAGGCAAAAAGTTTCTCCTACGATTAATTTCTAATTACACCATCTAGGATGATCAAAGTAGAGACAGAAATACCAGAACCATGAAGGTCTTAAAAACACACTGCTTCCCAAAAGAAAAGCTGCCTTTCTTCAACTTGTTAAAAATTGTTCTCTTTACTTATATCTTTAGAATATATCTGGTTTAAAACAAAGCAGTGTACAGAGTCATTTTTAAAGCCATACCATTCTCTTTCTGTCAAACTACTAGTAGGTAGTTGATTTTAAACTGAAGATGATCTGAACCTTCTGCTTCATTACCTTGTACCGAATACTGCACACTTGTGAACTCTCTCTGCTGGCTCTTAGGGCAAGCGGGATTCTTCATGATTGTTGTTAAGCCCAAGAGCCAAGAATTCCTATAATAAGATAGATGCTACCACTATTTCCCAGCATTGCTGTAAATAAAATTATGTCTAAATTTCAAACTCCAAAACTTTAGAATAAAAATAAAACTGCCTAACTTCTTACATGGAAAAACATATATTGGAGAACAATTACTTTAACACATTAAAGTTATATCAACTTAGTATTTGATGGTCTGGAATGCTAACTTGCTACTTCCTCACCAGATTTAGATAATGAATACCTAAAAGTATCAAAATGCTACCTTTTGGCCCTGGCCGGTTGGCTCAGCGGTAGAGCGTCGGCCTGGCGTGCGGGGGACCTAGGTTCGATTCCTGGCCAGGGCACACAGGAGAAGCGCCCATCTGCTTCTCTACCCCCCTCTTCCTCTCTGTCTCTCTCTTCCCCTCCCGCAGCGAGGCTCCATTGGAGCAAAGATGGCCCGGGCGCTGGGGATGGTTCCTTGGCCTCTGCCCCAGGCGCTAAAGTGGCTCTGGTCGCAACAGAGCGACGCCCCGGAGGGGCAGAGCATCACCCCCTGGTGGGCAGAGCATCGCCCCTGGTGGGCGTGCCGGGTGGATCCCGGTCGGGCACATGCGGGAGTCTGTCTGACTCTCTCTCCCCGTTTCCAGCTTCAGAAAAATACAAAAATACAAAAAAAAAACAAAAAACAAAACTAAGCTATAGGAATTAAAAAAAAAAAAAAATGCTACCTTTTGACTTAACATTAAATTGCAAAAAATGCTTAAATGCAGTTTAAAAACTGCAAATAGTGTGCATATAAAAATAAACAATGTTTACTGGCACAATTGCATTTTTTAAGAGTTACTGTCTTAAATATATGTTACAATGGATATATCATACCACCTGGGTCTAGAGTTGGTCTAAGTGTCTGAGAGAGCTCCAATTCCTAACACCAGTTTGACAATCAGAATAGTTTAGAGGGAGTGTCCTCAAAACAGGCAAGGACCATGAGAATTTAAAAGCAAAAGCCTAAAGAGCTGGGTTTTACTCAAATAAGTGTACCATTGGATTAAATTCAATTAAAATAATACTTTATTGAGCAAATATGATCAGTTCAGAGGGAGGAAAGAAGATTGCTGCCTTATAAACAGGAAAACCATGCCTGAGGTGGTCACCTTTGAGGGGGCTTCCTGAAGAAGTTCTAGCACTGGAGCAAACAGAAGAAAGGCAGGAGGGTATTTTAACTGGGAAGAGAAATGTGAGAGAAAGTATGGAGGAGCTTGAAGCATTTGTACTATTTTCTTTATGTTCAAAAAAGTAGTAACACTATACACCCTGTGAAGATAAAAATAATCAATGGGGATCAAATCCCTTTCAAAACTCTTACAGGGCTATTTGAACATATGTATATCAACATAGAAATACCATTTTAAGTACACATAAACTGACATCACTCTATAGGCAAGTAAAGCTGTAGTAGGTTTTTGAAAAGAAACATATTGACCCCCCCCCCATCCCCGCCTCAGGCCCTGGCCAGTTAGCTCAGCGATAGAGTGTGGGCCCAGCGTGTGGAAGTTCCGGGTTTGATTCCCAGCCAGGGCACACAGGAGAAGCGCCCATCTGCTTCTCCACCCTTCCCCCTCTCCTACCTCTCTCTCTTCCCCTCCTGCAGCCAAGGCTCCATTGGAGCAAAGTTGGCCTGGGTGCTGAGGATGGCTCCATGGCCTCCGCCTCAGGTGCTAGAATGGTTCCAGTTACAGCAGAGCAACACTCCCTGGTGGGCATGCCACATGTCAGGCGCAGGCGGGAGTCTGTCTGTCTGCCGCCCCCCATTTCTCACTTTGGAAAAATACAAATAAAAAATAATAATAAAAAAAATAACCCCCCCCCCAAAAAAAAAAGAAATTGGTTAGGGTTATAATTGAAGGAGGGAGAAGTTAGGGAAATTAGATGAACATTTGGTTTGTACAGAAAAGGAGGAGGCCCAAGACTAATTGTTACCGTAAGAAACACAGACCAATGAAACTGAAACTTAATGTAGAATAAACGTCAATTTAAAGTATTACATGATAATAGAGAATGATCTGTTTATGAAGAGTATCAAATTTCAAGTCTAAGTGATTTAAATAGCGGCACAGAAAAAAAAACTGAAGAAACAATTTAACTTAGGAGAAAAGAAAATTGATTGCTGCTCAATATACAAGTGTGTGAATAGATTTATCCTAACTTCAGGGCAAGGTGGAGACTTACATAGAATAACAGGGACAAACCTGGATTCTGGCTAGCTTAAGAAAATAAAACTTGACCAGTAGAAAGTGCTTCTTCTTTTAAAGTTTTGTTTAGTTCATTTAAGTGTATGCCAACAAATCATAACTAGATATACAAAAATCTCAGTTCAATTTCTCAAGATAGAAAGATAAGGCTCTAAGTATCTTATCACACACAAAAAAGGTAAGGTTATTTCTTAGGGAAAAGCAGTGGCTGGAATAAAGAGATGTCAAGTCTTCATTAGTCTTTGGAAAGAACTTACATGTGGAAGACAGCCGTGTGCTGCGCATCCAGGGCCGACAGAGCAACGGTTTCCCGACGATGTGATGCACTGGGTCGCTCTGTGTCCCTGTGCAGAATTCCCCACTGTCTCTGCTTTCTCCCCTTGCTCCCGTGTCTCACTGAGTCCCTCAGACCCATCACTTGGTTTCATGGCTAACTAGGTTGCTGCTACTTCTCATTTTTAATTTTTTACTTATAATTAAGAGTAGCTTCTTATTCTTATTCTTTGTATTTTAAAATAAATGCACAGTTGTGGTTCAACTTGGTTTTCTCTGACTATAAAGTTGGTATTTTTAACATTTGTCACGAGCACCGTGAATCTGTCACAACCTGACTTATGACTTCCTTCCCACTTCAGTCTGCTTCTTGCCTTTAAATATAAAAAAATAAAATATTGTTTTTATATTATTTATATTTAGCATATTTCTCCCCCTCCCCACATATTTCATGAATGTTGCCTATCACCTGTGTTCCTTAACATGAATTATCAGGGTGACTGTGAATATTAAGTATGCCTATAATTCATACTTGTGTTTTGCCTCTTTCATCTGTTTAAGAAATAGTTAGCAGGGATAAAAAGAACTTATGGATATTTTTTAAAGTAAACTCCTGTAATGACTATAATTCTCTTCCATGGGTGAGCCAAGGTTCTGGTGGGTAGTTTAATTTGAGAACCATTTTATGAATTGGGAAATTAGGAATGAGTGGTCATTGGTATTTTATATTGTATCCTTTTCAACAAAGTAAAAAATTAAACATAGAGAAAGGAGATAAAGTCAGAATTAATGTCCAGAAGAGACTGAACTAGAAAGCTTCAGGCTCAAACTCTGCGCTGGGAGGTTGAAAGAAAACATTCACCACTCACTGACAGGAAAAGAAGGCCTCATACTGCAGGCAATACTTTACCGAATACAACAGAGCTAGAAATGTTTAAGAGAAAAAGAGTGGGTATTTTCCTTCATCCAAACATACTTTCATTGAAAGATTTATAGAAAATATAAGGATGACCCATGGCGGCTTCAGATATGAGATAAGGTCAAAATACCCTTTTGTGGCCTGACCCTTTTGTGGCGCAGTGGATAGAGCATCAGACTGGGACGCAGAGGACCGAGGTTTGAAACCCCAAGGTCACCAACTTGAGCACAGGATCACCAGCTTGAGCGCAAGGTTGCTGGCTTGAGCGTGGGATAATTAGACATGACCCCAAGGTTGCCGGTTTGAGCCCAAAGATCACTGGCTTGAAGCCCAAAGTTGCTGCCTTAAGCAAGGGGTCACTTGCTCTGCTATTGCCCTCTTCCCCCGGTCAAGACACATATGAGAAAGCAATCAATGAGAAACTAAGGAACTACAATGAAGAATTGATGCTTTTCATCCCTCTCCCTTCCTGTCTGTCTGTTCCTCTCTCTGACTCTGTCTCTGTCTCTGTCTCTGTAAAACAACAATCCCACCCTTTTGTGATCAGGTTAGATCCTAGGAATACTCATAACATCAAAGCAATTAACTGTATGCATTTCACATCAATGCAGAGTGCAATTACAACCAACCTTTAGAGAAGTTTTTCATTTTCAGATTCTCATAATTCCATCTACATTAGCTTTACCCATACAGAAAGGACAAAGATCCAGATAGGAAAGCTAGTCCTAAAACATAACACTGTGTCTACTGCACATTGCTATCACTTCCTAAGAATCTGTGTGTTGGGCAGATAAAATATATTATGCTCACTTTGTTAAAGATGGCACTGCCCATATGGAAGCCCATCGCCCAGGTAATATTAATGTGTGTTGGGGGCGGGCTGTGGGCAGGCAGGATCCTTGTAGCCTGGGGCTTGGTTTTAGGACTAAGCCTTTCCCATCCTTTTTGATGTGGAGTGGTGCAATCCCATCATGACTCAGATAAGTGACTTTGTATTAGAGACTTCCCTATTTTGTATATTGGATTAAAGGTTTTGATTTCTGCACTATAAAGTGGGGCAGACTGGGAGCTTGCTCTCTTGGTTCCTGAGATTAGCATTAGAGAGGAGAGCAGAGAAAGGCCATGTGGAGGAGGCCAGGAGAAGCAGCCAAGATGGTGGAGTACTGAAGGAGAAGCCAGTTTGTGCAGAGTTTGTGCACAGGAAGGAAGGAGATTGGGAACAGAGGTGAATAAGGCTGGTGAACTAGAAACCTTTGATTCTAGGAAACTCGGATAAGTCAGTAGCTTTGTGAGCACTGAATGAGTGGGTTTTGGAGCCCAGTGTGTGTTTTTACTTGCCCGCTGGGTGCAAGGTAGGATTAAAGATGATGGCCCACCAGTTCTTGGCTCTGTTGTTTCATTACCATCTGTCCAAATCCTATGCAAACCTGCATGGGCCAGGTTGCTGTGATGCTGGCCATGTATACTGGTGTTACACTGTGGTTTAATTTTCTTAATTTCCTAAGTACCTTAACAACACCAACAATAAAATATTGAGTTGATCTCAATTTTCTCTGCTTTGTCACTCTCAAGAAGTGCTAGTCAAACATGATCCACATTTCAGCTGAAATTAGAAAGTGCTTAAAAATGTGGCTACCTTTCCCATAGTGTAATCTCCCTAACACACCTTGTATGGCCAGTAGCCAGGGCTGCCATCACAGCTGCCTGGCCCATGCAGGTACTCATTGCATTCGGACAGTCGTTAAAGAAACAACGGAGCCAAAAACTGGTGGGCCACCATCTTTAATTCTAGCTTGCACTCGGCGGGCAAGTAAACAACACACACTGGGCTCCAAAACCCACTCAATCAGTGCTCACAAAGCTACTGACTTATCCGAGTTTCCTAGAATCAAAGGTTTCTAGCTCACCAGACTTATTCACCTCTGTTCCCCATCTCCTTCCTTCTCCCTGCACAAACTCTGCACAAACTGGCTTCTCACTCAACACTCCGCCATCTTGGCTGCTTCTCCTGGCCTACCCCACGTGGCTTTACTCTGCTCTCTCCTCTAATGATAGATAATCCTGATAATCTCAGGAACCAAGAGAGCAAGCTCCTGTTCTGCCCCCATTTTATAGTGTAGAAATACAAACCTTTAAGCATCAACCTGGAACACTGAGGTTGCCAGTTCAAAACCCTGGGCTTGCCTGGTCAAGGCACATATGGGAGTTGATGCTTCCTGCTCCTCCCCCCGTCTCTCTCCCTTTCTCTCTCTCTCTCTAAAAATGAATGAATAAAATCTCCAAAAAAAGAAATCCAAACCTTTAATCCAATATACAAAATAGGGAAGTCTCTAATACAAAGTCACTTATTTGAGACATGATAGGATTGTACCACCCCACATCAAAAAGGGTGGGAAAGGCTTAGTCCTAAAACCAAGCCCCAGGCTACAAGGATTCTGCCTCCCCACAGCCAGCCCCCAACACACATTAATATCACCTGGGCAACGGGCCTCCACGTGGGCAGCGTCATCTTTAACAAATTGAGCATAATACATTTTATCTGCCCAACACACCTGAAAAAATAAAATCGAGCAAAGTGACTTCTTTATGATTACTGGCATATAATCTACCCTTGAAAAATGATTGTGACATATTTCCTTTGTAATCTAACAGAAAGAAATCATTAAAAAGCTATGGCACTTTCACTTTGGGAAGTTTGCAAAGGAGAGTAACTTCTTCAGTTGTGATAAGCTATCTTTCCCTGGAGGGCCCAGTTAATGGGAGACTACAGAAAAGAGCCATGCTTGGTGATGATGACCAGAAGATGTTTTGAAACCTTAAATGTTCCTAGCACCACTTAACACAGTATTTTCCAAATTAATCTGCCCCTGGCATAGTTTATTCTTCATTTGAACAAAAAGCAATCTCAACTACACACTTATGGTAGGTAGACACAGCTTTAATTAAATAAGGAATAAATTTAAGTCCTTAGACTTATGAGATACAAATATTTCAGGCCTGTTTTGAAGCTCAAAGAGCTAGTTTGGTGGCTCTGTGGTGGGTAAGGCCAGGGGAAAGAGAAAGCTGGTCTTAGAACAGAGGGATACTAATGGGGGAGCAGGGCCTGAGGCCTGGAGAATGCAGGAGTTCCTGTGATAAAACAGGAGTAGGGGTGCCCTTCCCCCAACCTGAATAAAAGAGGTGAGGGTTAGTGTAGACAGACAGACTCTCAAGGTGTGGACGGAGGAAGCGCACCTGGGCCTCTGGGAGGGTGGAAGGATGAAGACTGCCCCTTAGGGGAGGAGGCCAGAAAGGATTAGAGCAGGAGGGAAGCGGCTGTGCTTAAGGGCCTTGCCCAGCAGGACAAGGGAGGAAGCCACTAGGAACTTTAGAGAGGATCTCGAGCCCTGAGACAAACCAGTGTTTGAGACTGACTCCATTTGAAGAGAAAGCTACCTAGAAACCTCAATCAGCCTTCAATCCTCTTTGTCACTGTAAAGCCAGAAGCCAGGGCCAGGCCCACTATCACAGCAGCCTGGTCCATGCAGGTTCGCATTGGATTCAGACAGTCGGTAAAGAAACAGCGGAGCCAAAAACTGATGGGCCATAGTCTTTAATTCTAGCTTGCACCCGGTGGGCAAGTAAAAATACACACTGGGCTCCAAAACCCACTCATTCAGTGCTCACAAAGCCACTGACTTATCCGAGTTTCCTAGAATCAAAGGTTTCTAGCTCACCAGACTTATTCACCTCTGTTCCCCATCTCCTTCCTTATCCCAAATACAAACTCTACACAAACTGGCATCTCACTCAGCACTCCACCATCTTGGCTGCTTCTCCTGGCCTCCTCCACGTGGCCTTTCTCTGCTATCCTCTAATGATAATCTCAGGAACCAAGAGCGCAAACTCTCGTTCCCCCCCCACTTTATATTGTAGCTTCACAACCTCTAATCCAATATACAAAATAGGGAAGTCTCCAATACAAAGTCACTTCTCCGAGGCATGATTGGATTGTACCGCCCCACATCAAAAATGGGTGGGAAAGGCTTAATCCCAAAACCAAGCCTCAGGCTACAAGGATTCTCAACACACATTAATATCACCTGGGCAACGGCCTCTTTAACAAAGTGAGCATAATACATTTTATCTGCCCAACAGTCACCTTCCCTCTTAGGGGTCTACTTTCCTGTCTGTGAAATGAGGACAATGACTAAATGACATCCTAGAGACATCTAGCCCCAGCCTCCCACAATTCTACTTCGCATTTCACTCATTCTTTCAAAATAAAGACTACAGAGTGTGTGAGTTAAAAACAGTACTGCTGTAAAAATTATGCTAGAAAAAACAGAGCCAAGATTATTGTATAATGAACTAAGACTTAAGTCCAAGTTAAGTGGCATTTAGTTATGAAGGAAATAAAGTGGAACTATATATTCAAGTTGAGATGTAGGAAGTTGGGGAATATTTATCTGCAGGTTTCTGTTCTTCTAAAACAAACAGAAGATTGCAATGGCCAGTATGAAGAAAAACAAATAATCTGTTTTGAAAGGGTCTCCCTGAATTACATACCAATTCATTGCAAAATTAAGAGCAAATTAAAATTGATAATACTTTGGGTAGATCTTAAAATCTAATTAGTGGAATTACTACTAATTTACCATTTCCTAGATTTAAATTGAGTCCTGTTGCTATTCATAATTTATGAAAACAAAATCAATCAAAATAATTACAATCCATTCCAAATGAGTGAAATTATTTATTTATACTCTCCCTCAAGAAGAGAGAAAGAAACTTTTTCTATGATTAAAAGCATTGCTTATTAAACTATTTTTATGGTCAAAATACATAGTGTTGGGCAGATAAAATGTATTATGCTCACTTTGTTAAAGATGGAGGCCGTAGCCCAGGTGATATTAATGTGTGTTGAGAATCCTTGTAGCCTGGGGCTTGGTTTTGGGATTAGGCCTTTCCCACCCGTTTTGATGTGGGTGGTACAATCCAATCATGCCTCAGAGAAGTGTCTTTGTATTAGAGACTTCCCTATTTTGTATATTGGATTAAGAGTTTGGATTTCTACACTATAAAATGGGGAAGGAGCGGGAGCTTGCGCTCTTGGTTCCTGGGATGATTAGCATTAGAGGAGAGAGCAGAGCAGAAAGCAGAAAAAGGCCACGTGGAAGCTAGAAACCTTTGATTCTAGGAAACTCGGATAAATCAGTAGCTTTGTGAGCACTGAATGTGATTAGGTTTTGGAGCCCAGTGTGTGTTTTTACTTGCCCTCCGGGTGCAAGCTAGGATTAAAGATGAAGGCCCATCAGTTCTTGGCTCCGTTGTTTCTTTACCGACTGTCCGAATCCAATGTGAACCTGCATGGGCTGGGCTGCTGTGATAGTGGCCCTGGCCTTGGCTTCTGGCTTAACACATAGATAAGGTTTTGTTATTATTGTTACAAAGAGATTTCAATTTATTGAGATTTGCCTAAATCATGACTATTCAGACAAATTTAAATAAAGATAAAACTACAAGGAAATCCTATAGTAATTTACTGGTTCTTGTTTTAAAGAAATAGGAAATCTACTTTTCATGAGTAATTTTAAATTTAGAAAACTACTCACCTCTATGAGACAGATTTACCTCAACAAATGATTTCTAGTTACCCTGTTAGCCTGAACAGCAGCTCTCCTTGAGGCTATTTTCTTTACAATGAAAACTCACTTTCCTGGGCTGAAACTTGGTGAGGCGTATGAAACTCTCTCTGGGTGTGGTAATCAGTCAACCACAGACCCTCAATTAATTCTATCTAGTTGCTGGCACCTAGTGCGAGCCATCACACAGGGCACTGGGGAAGAACAAGACAGAGGCCTTAACTGTGAAACTGTCTTCAAAGACCAGGGCCGGTCCACCTTCAGAAATTCACATTTCAAGGTGTTTATCTATAGTAGGGTGAGGTGAGACTGAGGTACCCCATCCCACATTGTTTGAGAGAGAGAGAGCTCAAATTCAAGGACAGAAACAATGAACATCAAAAGGAAAACTAATGGCCCACTTAGCAATTAAGCCTTGAAAAGTACACTTTAAATGACTTCACAGCATCCCTCCAGCTCAAGTAGTCCACGATTAAAAACAGTCTAGTCAGGTTGATCTGGTTCCTATCCTGATTACTATGATCATACTAAAATACAGCAACTGGGCATTCATTTCTCTATTATTTTACATAGGAGTTACAAATTAAACAAAAATGAATCACTTTACAAATGCTGACAAATTTGCAAATTTTCACTATGCTAAGAAGTATCACCTATAATCATCACTAACAAGAATATCTTCTGATAACCAATTTCAGTAGACATCTGGCTCACATAACACTGGAATTATACTCAAAGTGAAGACAGGATTAATAATTTCAAAACAGAATTATTTTCAAAGTCGAATCTCCTACATTAACTGTAACATGCTAGGCTTGGAAAGGAACACATCCGTTGCTGAAAAAGAACATGTGCAAAAGCATACTTCCTGCTTCCACAAGCTCACGTTCCCCATTCCAAATTTTCCTGGCCAACATATCCTCAAGATTTTTCCAGAAATGAGGGAAAAAGGAAAGACTAGGCCAGTCTGCACCTGATTTCCTGCCAAAATTCTTCCAATGTTCCCAGAAAGATTACAGAATATCCTAACATAGTCCATAAATATGCATTTCCATGGTTTTCACAATGACTTATATCCAAAACTAAGACTTTTCCTCATGCATTTGACATTTAGGAACTAAAACCAAGTTCTGAGTCATTTCATGTTTGATAATTCCTACAGAACTTTGACCAATGAAAAATGTCACTGATTATGTACCCTGCTCATTCATTCTTTTTCCAATATTTTTGCTTAGCTGCCACTTTGTATTTTTCACAGTTATTGTTTTATATAACTTTATAAATGGCTTTTATAACTGGTTTTCTCTAAGACTGATTCTCCTGAAACACTTAGCCATTACTCAATACCTAATTCATTTAATGAGTACCCACTGTGTGCTGGGTGCTACACTAGCCCTTAAGGATACAGAGATAAAAGTCTTGAGGAAGGTTACAAATACGTAAGTCATAAAGATATGTCAGACTGATAGGGGGCTGCTAAAGATGAACCCCTAAGGCGCTGACTGATAGGCTCGGGGAATAGAGCGTGGGCCTGTGTGCAGATGCTGCAGGTTTGATCTCCTCCAGGACACACATGAGAAGTGACCATCTGCTTCTCCTCCCCTCTCTCTCTCTCTTCTCTCTTTCTTCCTCTCTTGCACCAGTGGCTCAGTTGGTCCAAGAGTTGACTTCAGGCACTAAAGATAGCTTATTGATCTGAGCGTCAGCCCTAGATGGGGGTTGCCAGGTGGATCCTGGTTTGGACGTATGTAGGAGTCTATCTTCCCTCCTCTCACTTAAGAAAAGGAGGAGGAGGAGGAAAACTCACTTTCCTGGGCTGAAACTTGGTGAGCCGTATGAAACTTTCTCTGGGTGTGGTAATCAGTCAACCACAGACCCTCAATTAATTCTATCTAGTTGCTGGCACCTAGTGCAAGCCATCACACAGGGCACTGAGGAAGAACAAGACAGAGGCCTTAACTGTGAAACTGTCTTCAAAGACCAAGGCCGGTCCACCTTCAGAAATCCCAGTGTTGGGAGAATGGGGAGTGTCAGAGATCTCACTTGGGTCTTTATCCGAGTGGACACTGGAAGGATGTCATTCTCATCAACCAAGTCAGAAAGAGGTGGAAGAGGCAGTGGCACCCTCATTAAAACTGAGGGATGGCCCTGGCCGGTTGGCTCAGCGGTAGAGCGTCGGCCTGGCATGCGGGGGACCCGGGTTCAATTCCCGGCCAGAGCACATAGGAGAAGCGCTCATTTGCTTCTCCACCCCCCCTCCTTCCTCTCCGTCTCTCTTCCCCTCCCGCAGCCAAGGCTCCATTGGAGCAAAGATGGCCCGGGCGCTGGGGATGGCTCCTTGGCCTCTGCCCCAGGCGCTAGAGTGGCTCTGGTCGCGACAGAGCGACGCCCCGGAGGGGCAGAGCATCGCCCCCTGGTGGGCAGAGCTTCGCCCCTGGTGGGCGTGCTGGGTGGATCCCGGTCGGGCGCATGCGGGAGTCTGTCTGACTGTCTCTCCCTGTTTCCAGCTTCAGAAAAATACAAAAAAAAAAACTGAGGGAGTTTGGTAAGGCTTCAGGTAAGGTGTGTGTTGAGGACAGGAGTGGGAAGGAATGAGACTAGAAAAATAAACAAATTCTAGGATATAAAGTGTCATGTATTCTTCATGGATTTAAAAGCAAAATAAACCACTAAACACTTTCATGTAAGAAAGTAACATATGATTTCTTTATAGAAACAGAACTGTGGAAGTCACTGTTTGGGAAACTGGAATGGAAGTAGGAAGAGAGAAAGAAGAGGCTACAGTTAAGGACCACAGCTGGGCTTTAGAAGCATCCAGATGAGAAGATAATGGTGGAAAATGGTGGATTCAGTAAGGCAGAGGAAATACGAATTGAGCAGGGTAGCTATAACCAACTCAAAGGAGAGGGAGGACTTGAGGTTTACTTCCCAGTTTCTGCCTGGGTGTCTAGGTTTCTGTCACTGACCTATCAAACACGAGAGGAGAAACAGGTTTTAGGTGAGATTAAGTTTAGCATTGGACATGATGAATTTGAGAAGCCTATGGTGAAACAAGGCATAATGCAGAGTAGAGAACTGAACACATGGACTTAACTCCAGAAAGAAATCTAGAGCCGCAGTACAGAATTGTCATGAGCAGTAAGGCAGTGCATCAGAAGAGAATGCAACCACCCAGCCTAAGTGTGCAAGAGTAACAGAAAACTGGGAAACAGCTATAGATAAGGGCAGACAGAGGAGCCAAAGCCCGCAAAGGAGCATCATGGGTGACTCAGCATGGAGATGCAAACCAGGACACACTGATGACTTGAGGCCAAGGGAAGTAAGTCCCAAGAAGGAAGTGATAAATGATAAAAGGGGCAGAGTTGACAACAAAAGGGGAGAAAAGCGATATGGAAATGGGACCCAGGAAGCCTGATTGATGTTGGGAGATCAGTGGTTTGCTTCTCATATGGGAAGGCAACCTGCCCCCTAAAACTGACTCGTTCTGGAATAACACTGCATAAAAATCTCAGGCGTGGGCACCAGCCAGATCTGGGTTTGAATTCTGGTTCCTCCAGTTACTAGTTATATTTAAATAGAGAACTTGTTTAATCTCTTTGTGCCTCAGTTTTCTTGTCTCTAAATAGGGACAAGAATAACTGGCGCCATGGGCTTGTTTTGCATATTAAATTGAGATAATATATCTAAAAATACCTAGTGCACTGTCTCACAGAGAACATTCACTCAATGTATTTGGTATGTGTTTAGACACGGGTACAGACATGTACGTACATGTCAGCGAACCTACAGAAGACTTCCACTTGAGTCTTCATTTATCTAGCTAATTTCAATATCATCCTATAATGAGCCAAAACTGCATCTGAATAATAATTTGAAGATTCATAGAAAATAAAATAAGCTCTTTTAGAAATATATTCCTATGGGCTATACCTAGATTACTTGGAAGTCTCCATGCACATCACAGGGATGAATGATTTGCTTATGAACACTAGATAAATGACACTAGCTTATCAGAGGTTTAAATACTGTACATACTAACCTAATGAGTTTATTGCAAAAAAAAATTAAGAGGTGCAAATACCTATCAACTGATAAATTTTCCCCTTAATTATGAGTATGGAACATAGAATAAAGTAGTCAAAATCAGTTAAATAAATTATAATGTGCTTCAAGCCCTAGGACTAAAAGAAATTGGGCCAAGACTCCCTCTAACATAAGGGAGAAAGCAGAGAAATTTTTAAAATTTAATTTTAAAATGCAAGCTAAAGCCCTGTATAGGTAGATAGACTACCTCCAGGAACTCATGCTCCACGTGATCAAAGAAAACATTAACATCAGAGTAAACTGGAGCAGGGGGATATTGTTTTTGTTACTTAATACATTTTAAGGCTACTAGGTTATAGTAAAGATTTTTTTCACACTTGTTCTGAGATAGTATTTGTTATATAACATACCTGATGTAAAATTATGCTATATTTACTTCAAGTACTTGGAAAATTTAAAATATAAGTAAATATAAGAACTAAACACTTGCTTTAAGGGGACAGATAAACCGCACATAAAAAGTTGGGGTGGATTTGGGGGCCAACCCTTTCGAGTCACTGGGGCACCTATGGCTTTCACCATACAATGCAACAAAGTGGCTATAATCATCCCCGGAGCAGACACAGGCTTGCAACTCAGTTTATTCAGAAAATGTCATTTTCACCACATCTGACTTCTGCATAAGGAGGCACATCCACTGAACCTAAGCAGTACACAATACTGCAAATATATAGTATTAATTTCGTTTTACCCACCTGGCCCACAACTCATTCACAGCAAACTGAAAGGACATTCTGAGAAAAATGAAGTTCGGTATAGGAAAAGAAAAAGGAAATGGCTAGGAAACGAATCACACTGAGTAGTATTGATAAGCAAGATTGATGGCTTCAGATTTCTCTTTGTGTTTACTGACAAAGGCAGCATGCAATAGCAGGCCTGGCTTGCTCCAGTGAAAAACGAAGCAGGGTTAGTAGACTGTCTACACCCCCAAAAAGCGCCTTCTCGAACACCAGCTATCATTTCTGTCTAATACCATCTGTGCCCATTGGCCTACACTCTATCCTTGGTAACACATTAGAGTTCATACTCATTTTAATAAATAACGTGTGCATTTCAAGAATAACAAGATCTTCTGAACAAAGGCAAATAGTTTTGGAAGGTATTATTCAGAGTACTGCATCCATGTAGGATCTATGCAACCAAATATGCATATGACTTTTCAAAAAGGCAAAAATATCTCCACTCAAGTAGTTGGTATCACTAAACATCTATGTCTTTCAAATATCAAAAACTGAAAAGTGAGCAGCCTCAAAAAACAAGAGGAAATAAAAAGAGAAGAGGCCCATTCATAACCACAATCAAGCATGAATAATTACCAATTTGGAATGTAAAGATCATTCAAATAAAAGTAACTGATGGATCATCCACATAGGGCGCAAGTCAAAGCAAACAGACAGTCCACTTTAGCAAGTGTCTAGTGAATTGATTTAACAAGTTTAATGCGAGCATCAGTGTGGGGCTATTACTGAACGTAAGCTTTACTGATGTTATTTGTTCGCTTGGAAAAATACCGCTCTTTGGAATGAGCACATTAAGGCTAAAATTGCAGAGAAAACCCTATTACAACTTTATTGCTGGCAAATTGGAACCAAACCTTGTCTGTATATCAATTACTTAGAGTTACCACAGAGATAAATCCTTTTTTTCTTTCTTTCTTTTCTTTTTTTTTTTTTTTTTTTTTTGTATAGGCTCAATCTTGAAGACAGTGATGAGAAACTCCTTATTATACCCTACCAACATCACTAGGTTTTCTTAGCAATTTCAAGAAATTGTCAATTAAGTTCTTTTTATTAGGTTCCAAAAGCTGTTAAGTCAAACACAAATCTATCATAAGGCTTGTAACAGCATGTTATTTAGGCACATTCCAATGCTTCACTCTGTCATTATCTACCTACCCCAATGAAACTACAAAGTTCATGGAAAGTAAAGCCATTTCGTCCTGATTATCTTAGGTTCACAGAAATTTGGAGTAAGTGGCCACTCATTTGTAGCAAATGCTCTACAGAACTCCGGTTCTTATTAAAAGTGAGGGTGGGGTAATAAATGTTACATACTTAAGGATGCGTTTACTTCCAAACTCATTACAATGGAGGGAATGAGTGTGATGCAGTCACCCAGGGTTGCAGCCACTCAAAAAGCAAAAAGATTTTTAAAGCAGCAGTACAAATGTGTTCATTTTTTGCTGGTTTCACTTGTGAACTCTGAGATCATTAAGCAAAAGCACAAGTCATCCAGATGGCAATTGATGACAAAGCCGCACCTGACAGCAGCTGGGATTACACAAACATGTAAGCAGTTGTCCTTGCTTCCTGACCTAAGAAAGGGTAAATGCTTTGAAAGGACAATCCTGCAGGTCCCCAGGAAGAAGGAAAGAGTTAGTACCCTCGGAAGAGCAAAACAATAGAGGTGCACAAGGGTCAGCACCAGAGACAGCTGCTCCTTTGACCATCTAGACCAGGGGTCCTCAAACTTTTTACACAGGGGGCCAGTTCACTGTCCCTCAGACCGTTGGAGGGCCGGACTATAAAAAAAAAACTATGAACAAATCCCTATGCACACTGCACATATCTTATTTTAAAGTAAAATCAAACAGGAACAAATACAATATTTAAAATAAAGAACAAGTAAATTTAAATCAACAAACTGACAGTATTTCATGGGAACTATGGGCCTCATTAAGATGGTTAATGTCTGGTTCCATATTTGTCACTGCTAGCCGTAACAAGTGATATGACACTGATATGACACGCTTCCGGAGCCATGACACGTGCATCCCGTGTCACTAGAAGTAGTACTGTATGTGAGCAACACCGCGCTTTGCAGCGCCGCCACATACAGTGCTCCTCTCACTGACCACCAATGAAAGAGGTGCCCCTTCTGGAAGTATGGCGGAAACCAGATAAATGGCCTCAGGGGGCCACATGCAGCCCGCAGGGCCGTAGTTTGGGGGCCCCTGTTCTAGACAGACAAATGAGGCTTAATAGGAAAGGGAGACAAAAATGGCATGTCGTTCTAATGAATAAATATGGCCCAACACCATTCAGGAGTCCTGCACTGGAGGCATTCCACAGCATTCATGTTTCCAATAAGAATGTGAAAAAAAAAAGGAATTAAATTGGAGCAGAGCCCATTAGCACCAGCTGAAGAATGCTGTGTTCTTCAGTTTAACTCTGAAGTAATTCTGACATTGACTTCACTTTTCAAAAGAGGTGAAATTAATAAACAGTTTTTATGTAATTTTTAAATCACTGCCCTACTTACTAAATAAAAATAAATACTGTATCAATCTTCTAACAAATTAAATCTCTACAAAAAGATTTAAATCTTTACTCAACTTATTTCCTAAGAAGTATTACTCAGCAGTTTGAGCTTAGCATCTGGGTCTGCAAGCTAGTAGGGTCACTTATTTACACAATGTATGTTCCTAGACTGGCAAACCCAATTCTAGAAGCAGGAGTTTCAAAACCAGAAACAGAAGTCAATGAATTAGAGGAAGTATATAAGCCACAATGAAAAAGCAAGACATTTGCAAAATTCTGAAAGTCATCCACTGTACTCGTCACAGGCTTTCCCTGCTGTGATTCTATAAGAATCCTCACTTTGTATTTAGGTTTCCAAAGCATTTTGCTATACCCTGACTACTTGGTCACAGGCTAATGACATTTGAAGAGAAAGAAGGTCAAAGCTATCATTATGGTGGTGACAACCAATCACAGCAGGAAAAATAAGTTTTATTTATTACTCTTAATACAAGAAACCTTTACTGTGGGATATAATTGCACTGTCACTACACACCAGAGATTTTTAATCCCCAATCATCTCAACATATTTTACAGTTCATTACCTTTCCAGCTAGATATTACAGGAAGGACTCTCCTGAGCCTATACAAAAGCATTAAAAAAAAATCTACTATTTTTACACTCATATTTCAACCATGCAAAATACTGAATAGGGAATTTGAAACAGAGGCTAAAAATTTGTATATTTTCCATGAACACTGGGATGAAACTGTACATTTCATAATCAACTTTATATCCCTCCACTAAAGATTAGAACATCCAAAATTATGAATCATGGGAAGCAATGGAGGCTGTGTACACACAGGTTAGGATTTTAAGTTGGGTTTATGATAACCCACATGGCAGTGTCCAGACTAAGCAAGACAGACTACACATCTTGCCACCAGCACACACTATCCTGCAGCTGATACGAAGTTTGCCTTTAGGAAGAGATTACCTGTCATGATTCTCATAAATTCTAATAAGTGTCCCTGTGAAAAGGTAAGCAGTTGTATGACTGTGAATTTTGTTCAGTAAAAACCTATTACTTGGGGTCGTTTTTCACACATTTTAGCTCATGTGTCTTGCCCTGCATGGGTTGAATTTAGACTTTGTCACAATTTTACCATGACAGTTGTCTAGTTAGCTAAACTACATCATGAAAATATAACCCACTTTTTAAACACTTTTGGATTCTGCCAATGCTGCTCTCAGGTCTATGATGAGGTTGAGAACAGAGATTAAGATGAACTTACATTCTCTGTAGCCCTTACCTAGCAACCCACACTTCACTATTAAGAATAATTTCCACAAAATAACTTTTTTAAAGTGCTCTTATTTAAATGTAACTTTTTATTCTTTTTTTTGAAATTCTGTGAGAGGAGAGGAGGCAGAGTCAGACTTCTGCATGCACCCCCAACCAGGATCAACCTGGCAAGCCCACTAGGGTTCAATACTCTGCCCATCTGGGGTGTTGCTCCATTGCTCAGCAACTGAACTCTTCTTAGAGCCTGAGGCCATGGAACCATCCTCAATGCCCAGGGCCAACTCACTCCAACCAAGTCATGGCTGCAGGAGGGGAAAAGAGAGAAAGTGAGAGAAGCAAGATGGGGAAAGGTGGAGAAACAGATGAGTGCTTCTCCTGTGTGTCCTGACTGGGAATCAAACCCAGGACATCCACTTACAGGGCCAACATTATACCACTGAGCCAAATGGCCAGTGCTGAATGTAACTTTTTATTTAGAAATTGGATAAATATATCCTAGACTAGTCATTTTACCAAATTTACAGAAAAACCTGCTTCAACACAAAATGGCATACTGTTATTACGAGTTGCAATTGCTTGGATTGTAGAGAGTTTTCCCCTGTCAGCATTTTATTTTTAACTTTATATAGAAAATTAACTTTAACGGGGTGACATTGAACAATAAGAGTACATAGGCCTCAGGTGAACATTTCTATAGCATTTGAACTGTTGATTATGTTTTGTATGCATCACCCAAAGTCAAATCATTTCCTATTATCTTATACTTGTCTCCCTTCACACCCTCCCCTCCCCTCCTCCTTCCTATTTACTTAAGTCCTCTTCCCCCTCCCCATGTTCCCTTCCCCTTGGTAACCACTTCACCTTTATCTATGTCCATAAGTCTCAGTTTTATATCTCACCTATGTGTGAATACAACTCTTAGCTATTTCTGATTTACTTATTCTCTCAATATAATGTTCTCAGGGCCCATCCATATTGTCATAAATGTCACTATGTCATCATTTCTTATGGCTGAGTAGTATTCCATTGTATATACGAACCACATCTTCTTTACTCAGTCCTCTATGGAGGGACACTTTGGTTGTTTCCACGGCCTGGCCCCTGTGAACAATGCTGCAGTGAACATGAGGGCACATGTGTCTTTATGTACCAATGTTTTTGAGTTTTGGGGGTAGATACCCAGTAGAGGAATTGCTGGGTCATATGGTAGTTCTATTCTTACTTTTTTGAGGAACCACCATACTTTTTTTCATAATGGTTGTACTAATTTTCATTATTACCAATAGTGAATGAAGATTCCTTTTTCTCCACAGCCTCTCTAATACTTATTATCTGTCTTGTTGATAACAGCCCATCTAACAGGTGTGAAGTGATATATCATTGTAGTTTTGATTTTCAGTTCTCGAATAGCTAGTAAAGATGAGCATTTTTTCATGTATCTGTTGGCCATTTGTATGTCCTCTTGGGAGAAGTGTCTGTTCAGGTCCTCTCCCCATTTTTTAATTGGACTGTTTGCTTGCTTGTCACTGAACTTTATGAGTGCTTTGTATATTTTGGATATTAACCCCTTATCAGAGCTGTTGTTTGCAAATATTTCCCGTTTGGTTGCTGTCTGTTTTGTTTTCATTTCCTGTTGCTGTGCAGAAGCTTTTTAGTTTGATATAGTCCCATTCATTTATTGTTGCCTTTATTTCCCTTACCTTTGGGGTCAAATTCATAAATTATTCTCTACAGCCAAGGTCCATGAGCATTTTTTTTAAAAGATAACTATTGTCTCTATGATAATAAATAAATAAGTGCAAAGCTATCTTCTTATTTTTGAATAAAAGAAAAAGACCATTCTGAACATTTCTAAAGATCTCATCAGAGGAAAAATAATACAAAATATAGAGAAATGCACTACATTCATAGTGAGTTATTTGAGCTACTGGAAGGTTTGGCTGGTTCCCTACAGAGCTGAAACCTGAAATTCCTTTATATCTGCAAAAGTATTGCTAAAGCCAAAAAGGAAAAGGAAAAAGCTAATGATTAAATCAAATTAACACAAGTTAATAGTGAGAAAAGAATGGCTAGTAAAATATTTACTCAGCATTTTTATTTTATAACATAAAGAAACTTGTGCCCTGGCTGGGTAGCACAGTGGGTTAGAGTGTCCTCCTGATACTCTAAGACAGTGGTTTGGATCCCTGGTTAGGGCACATACAAAATTCAACCAATGACTACACAGATAAGTAGAACAAGAAAACAATGTTTCTCTCTCTCTCTTTCTCCCTCTCTCTCTAAATTCAATAAATAAAAATTTTAAGAAAATTTTAAACAAAAACAATATAAAGAGACTTGCACAAATACAGGTTTAGGAAGTTCTACCTTCATTATTTCAGGTATAACACATCCCCTTCCAAAGAGCAGAACTTGAGCAGACCAAGATCAAAGTAGATGCTCCAGTGATTTTTGGCCAGAAGGTGGATAAGGAATGAGCTGGGCTGAGCTAAGACTATGAGGGTACCCATTCAGGTTACCCCAGGTGGTGTTTAGCACCATCTTCTGAGGTGGCCATTAACAGTCTCAGTCAAATAGATATGGAAACCAAGGCTCAGAGCACTTCATAAACTTGCCCAAGGTGATGAAGCTGGTTTGTGGCAGAGCCAAACTCTGATCTCAAGTCAGGTAATTTCCAAATTTATGTTCTTCCTGCCAGCTATAAATCTGCTGAAGGGAGAAAGAACAACAGCTATAGACAAGCTATGCTTTCATTTGTTTTTAAGGCTAATGGGAATTATGGGCCAGCTAGAAAAACAAGTTTACTATGGATAACAAAAGAATTAAAATATGGTTTTGTGTTAATATGTACATTATCTAGGAAGAGTAACTTATGACTTGTCCTACTATTTTTCAAAAAGTCATCAGAGTATGAGATAGTTTTAGAATTCCTACTAAAGCAAGAATTGTGTCAGGAAAGTGTTTATTGTGACAACCAGACATAGTTTAAAGGTAAGGATTGGGCCCTCAAGACAACCTGCTTCACTCTACAAAATTTAAATCCTGTTTGGAAACTGCTCACTGCCTTTCTCAAGAACAGTTCTTGTTGATGATTGGGAGCTAGCTGAGCAGATTCAGCTCATGTTCTTTTTTTGATCTGGAATTTTACTCCTAGTAGAAATTTACATTATCAATCATTTTCAAATAACCTACTTTTCAATAGGTTATTTTAAAGAGACCTAGTATCTTGGCAACAGATACTTTAGCAGAACCAGCTAAGAGGAACATCTCTGGTTGGAGGAACAGGGAGGAGAATCAGCATGAAATGAGAAGATTGACCAGAGATCTACAGTGTATGAGTTAATCACTTTCAATCTGGAAATTGATTACCTGGTTTTGTGCTGTGGGTCTTCTACTGACTAGTTCTCAGGATTAAGTGAGATAACCCACGGACACTTAATGCCACCTGGCACACAGAAATAACAACTTAGTAATAGTATTAGTTATCATTGTTATTTTCAAATCAGGCTGATCGTCATAACTGCCCAGATTTCTAATACATGTTATGAATCAGGTGGTGTGCCTGAGTTTACAGGCATTGTTTCATCAAAGCTCTTCAGCTGAAAAAGGAGAGCTGCCAAGGTTAGGAACAACTGGCCCACAGCTATGGTTTTCAAATAGTTTTTTATGTATTCTGTTTATAGGTCAAGGTGAAATTTCATCAGAACAACAACAACAAAAAGTTGAAAACCATTAGTTTACAGGAAAAACAATTTGTCCCCCAAAGAAGTGCAAAGACAAGGTCAGAAGAAAGAATGCAGGGAAGGGATGTCCACTCAGGCTGACAAACATAGGGGGCCTCTGCTCATGCACTGCTGAGTCAGAGCTTTAGCTTAGGGCACGTCGGGCCGGGCAAGTATAGACAGTTAAAGCCTCTGATCATGTGGCATAGTAGAAACACTAAAATGATCAGTTGTAGTATTCTACCATTGACTGTACCACACGGGCCATGTGTTCTCAGGATCTGCTTCTCTGGGCCTATTTCCTCTGTGAAGTGGAAATAATAATATACCATAAATTTGTAGGAGATAACAGTAACAGAATGTAAGGCATTGTTTTATGAGAAACTTCAGATAAACGTAAGGTGGTTTGACTGTTACATTGTAGCCAGAAGATGTATTGTAAAGTCCAAGAACGCAGGAGGAACAAGCACTGTATCTGCACTATCATCCAAAGACTTACTTCTGGAAGCATCACACAGTCCAGATAATCAAACACCCAAATGTCTTTTGAGCTAGATTAAATCTAAATACAGAGAAAGAAAGAGATGATATGTAAAGTAGTTAAAACTATAAAATATTTTTAAAACTTCCAATGAATTTATCAAGCAACCTCAATATATTTGGAAGAAGGAGAAGGCATATATATGCCTCCCAAAAAAGTGGAAAGTAAAATGCCAATTACAGAAATGGACACCAACCCCAAATGGTGAAAATCCTAATCACTTTGGTGTGTATTTTATAAACAAATCTAGGTGTCAATAAAATTGACAGTCAGATTTTCCAGAGAAAACCTAGTGCAAAAAAGACCCCAACATGTATACAATTTCAAACAACCCCACCTGCACAGACACAAAGTATATTGCAACAAGAAGCCTTCTAGGAAAAGCAGCTTTGACCTTCCTTTATTATTTTCTGAACAGTAATTGAGTGAATAAATTTTTAGGGGCAAATGGTCACTTTTTTTCCCTTTAGGAAATTAACATTAGTGATGTTTTAAACTAATATTGATGCTAAAAATTTTTTTAAATACAAGTTTTCTCCAAAGTACTACTTTTTCCTTCTCTACCTTTTCTCCTGGAAACTTATTAACTCATCTTGCAGGATTCAGCTTGAACTTCAGACCCTCTAGAAGATAGGTCTATACCCTCAGAGCTTCCTAGGTGCTCTGGGCCTGCTACAGCACTGATGCTGGACTTAAGCGCCATGTGTGGTGCTCACCACCCAAAGACAGACTGTCAGCTCCTGACAGCAGAAGGTCTCCCAGTTCCTAGCTCACAGGACAACTCATACTCTTATTCTGACAGTATGAATGAATAGTTCTCAAAGTGTTTCCCCACCAGCAGAGGAATCACCTGGGAATGAGTTAAACATGTGAATATGTCAACCTCACACCAGACCTGCTGAATTAGGAACTCTAGAAGAGGGCACAGCAATCTGTTTTAAGAAATTTACCAAAGATCCGATGCATGCTGGACTGAGCGAAACACTGGAGTGGGTATGTGTACACATACACAAAGGGATGCACATTACTTAGAATAACCAAGAGTGAACAGTGCAGCGATTAGATATCTCAGTTTGCATTATTCTCTCCAGAAACCTTCTCTCTGATGAGGCTTTTCCTGCTTCCATGAAGTCAATCATTTATTATTATCCTTTGAGGTCACAGAAGCACCAAAAACAGTCTGTTATTCTGTTAGTTCCAACAGTCTGTTGGTAGCTATACAGTAAAACAAAGAAACAAATAAAACAAAACAATAAAAACTTATCCTTTATCTTTCATTTACCTGCCTGTAGAGGTTACTGAATCAACACTGACAAAAAAGAGGAAAAACTAAAACAGATCTCTTAATTTGTTTAAATTTGAACTTCAAGGGTCTGAAGTTCAAGCTGAAGCCTGCTTGCTTGAAAACTGCAATTAAAATGCACTTGAAGTTTAAAATCCCTCAAGTGGGGAAGGTAGACTACTGAAAGTAGGTTTTTAAGGAATACTCATCTTGGTCAGTTTTTATTCATTTAAAGCAAACACTGTACACGTTTCTATTTTACCTAATGTACAGCATTGCACGAAGAGCAATAATTATAGCAAATTCCTCTATAGCATATTTATTTTAATTTATCTTGGAGCAATAAAAACACATATTGTATCTGAAACAGCTTCTTAGATGTGGGCATAATCAAGAGACTAGAGTGACTATTTACTAAAAATCCTCCCTGAACTAAGAAGTTATTGAGAGGTTAGAAAATAACACAATATGTCTCCAAGGAAAAGTTATTGATGACGTTAGTAGTTTGAATAATGTTGCTGTATCTAAACTCCTCTCCTTCTTCGCTTACCTTCTTTTTAGCTTACTTTGACTAGGACATTCGAAAAGCCTGAGAATGAAGAATGATTCACTAAGCTCATTTCTGTTTTTATAAGCAATCTCTGCAGACTCAGATACCACCATGTATTTTCCACCTGAGTTGTGGAAAGAACCATCATTAGGAATTTTATTACAAATGGGCACTTACTTATACACCACTTTCATGGAAGAAAAAAATTGGACAGGTGGTCACACAAAATGCCGAAATTCTCAAGGCTCCCTGTCTTTTACAGAAGAAGCATTCAGCACTTACGCTGTCAAATGTAGGAAACGAATTCATCTTGCAGGAAACCGAATTCATCTTGAAGTTGAGGAGGTTACAGTAAACCAAAATATACTTTGTTGGATTCTTTAATTATCAATACTATTCTTTTTTCTAAAATTTGTTCTGCTCCGTGAGTTTGTATTTTATTTTTCTTTACCAAAAGAATGAACTTTGACATACAGCTTCCTCTGAGTTATCAGTGTATTGGTTTGAAAACAAAACCCTGTAAAAGAGAGTTTTAAGTGGTCTGTTATCAGAATTGCTACTTGCAAGGGTTTACAAATGGAGAAGTTTATCACTTGTTTAGAACATGAAACTATTTTCATGTTACATCAATATGCATGTCTGGAAGCTTGTTTAAGGAAACTATTCACCATGCAAAGTTTTAAATGCACAGTATCAAAGAATAATTTTTGACATTTTGATTCATACATGCTTATAAAGCTCCAAGACAACATGGTTTAATTATAAAACATATTTCTACTGCCTTAGTCATGCCAATTAAATTTGATTGGATAGTTTCTTTATTCAACAAGCCCCTTTCATGTCATTTTAATTTACTGTCAAAGCAGCCTGAATATTGGAAACTAAATTATTTACTACAGCCCATAAGCCAATAATGTTCCATTTGTCTCGTACAGAGGGAGACTAGACTAACAAGATTATTAAGGACATTACTTGTAATAGCGAATGTCCTTCACTTTATTTGAGCTCCATGCTGTGCTTTCAGAGATCATACTTCAAAAGAGTTCCATTTCATTCCGTCACAGAACCTCTGATATAAATTATTCTCCACTCCCTTTGTAATATTCTGATCATAGAGAAAGTGGACCCAATGTTTTGGGTTGAAATGGAAGCACAGTCTCTCTAAGATAGCGACCTAGTTTATTGGTGTTAAACACCTTTGATGCACTCCCTTGTGCCAATGCTGCAAAACAGGGTGAAATCAGTAGCATTTATCTCATAGTAATAACATTTTGCCCATTAAATTCACAAAAGCATTTTGTTTTCACTGTCTTAAATGCAAACAATGCTTCTAAGATTCCCAGATATATAAGTAAATCAACATCTTAGTTTTCAGAAGATCATAGAGTTCAACAGGTATTATATACTGGACAGACACTTCATGTAGAGCTCCATTATGTAAAATCCAAGAAATGAATTAAAACGTCTTGAGCAGAAGCACTGTTAAAGGCAGAGAAAATAAACAGAGCTATAGTGAACTCTAATATGCCCATGGTCCAAGGGAATTCCACTGAGGTTAGCCTCATGCTAAGACTTATTTAACATCTTCATTAGTGGTCTGGAGAAGGAAGAAACACATCAATTACAATCACAAATGGCAATTAATTGGAAAGTGTTGTAATTATTAGTATAAAAATGAAAAAGAACACAAAGTGGGCTACAGAGGCCAAACATACAGGAAAAAAATTTCTAAAATGGCAACTGATCAGTAAATTAAAAGACTCTACCAGAGTAGAAATACTGTCCCAAAGATGTGCTTGGAAACAACATTTAAAAGATCACAAAGTGCTGTCAGGCTAGCTGTAAAACAACTCAAAATAATGGCCAAACGGGGGTGTGGATGACGCCGTGTCTGGGAGAGGAAGAAGCAGAGCCATCAGCTCGCTGGGAAGTCGAGGGGAAAACACGAATGTTACCGGGCCCACCACAATAGTTGATCAGAGAGATTATTAAAGAAGAATATTAACCAGAAAAAAAGGGTAAAATAGTAGATTTTACAATAAATGTTTATTCTATCTCAACGCTGAATGAAAATTTCAAAGACTAGTGTATCAGAGGAAGACTTCATTTCATGTAATAAAATCAGACAATGGTTCTCTTTCTGGACCTCACAGTGCTTCAAAAATTATTTAATAGGGCTTAGACTAGAGGGCCATATGGAATATAAAATTAGAAGTGGATGAGGAAAAATAAAAGAAAAATAACAGTAGGGAAACAAAATGGAGTCAGGAATTAACCTGATACAGTATAGCTTTGTTTTAAACCAGGTAAGTGTTGAGCTGTAATCTACACCATTCTGAAAGCACAGTACAGGGTTCCAGGTTTCCAAGTGGACCAATATAATTGCTGAATAACATATTTTAGATATCCTGCACTTGGCACACCTTGGAAATACTGCATGTTCAATTCCAGACCACCACAACAAAGCGATTATAGCAATAAAGCAAGTCCTAATCTTTTGCGGGTGAAGGGGCTTGCCTTCAATTTGCAAAAACTGCAACATCTGTGAAACGCAATAAAGGGAGGCACAATAAAACAAAGTATGCCTGTATTTCACAAAAGATTATCAAATCATTCTCCTTCTTAAATGCATGCTCCTATGCAAGGTAAAACAATTCTACCAAAATAATAGACAGAATTACACTGTGCAATTGATGTGAAGCACATTTTCTCCAGTAATGTGGAATAAGCTATTTAGGAGTGCTTCGACCATTAAGCAATCAACCATCTTTTGATAAAGGAAAATATAGTAGGACCTTAGCCACATTTGAGGGATTCTATACACTGCAGTTAAAAGCAATACATTCTCTCATAAGTTTTTCTTCAGTTACTGCACTGTTTAACTCAATTATGAAAAGAAAATCTATTTCTAATTTTGTTGAAGTAAATGCTTGTGAAGGGAGCAAATTGCACTTTCAAGACAATAGGTCTCAATTTTGACGCTGCAGAGTATGCACAAGGTGACACTCCTGCATCCGGCTCAGATTTACGCAATCATGGGCAAATATTTCAAGGCAAATGCAGCTATAATGTTTATGTTAAAAACAATAGGTTATGACAGCAGTCAGATGTTCTATATCCCTCAAGTGTTGAAAATAAATTGTTTCTTTTTGCACACAAGAGATGAAGATTACCAAGGTGAAACATGACAGAAAATGTGTAGAAAATGATCTTGTCTGTAAGCAAGGCTTGCTTTCTGGTACTGGTTGATAAAAAGTACCCCACAGGACACCATGTGTTGCCTTAATGAGTCAAATGACAACGAATTTTGAACAAGGAGCCTTGGAAAAAATGGTTTTTTTTGTTACCTGTCTTCTACTGAAATTCTATTCACACATAAAATGACAAAGTTTTGAATTCAAACAGTGCCTACAAACAGTTTTTATTTACTCTCAAATCAAGATGGTGGTAAGCCTGGACACATCAGGTTCTCAGTAATTCCCTGTTGAGTATATGGCTAAATTGGTTCTCTATGAACTCAGACCTCTCTCCTACCTGGTCATCCCCAGCTTCTGCTGAAACTCCCCTTATCACTTAACTAAAAGAAAACCAGTATTTCTCAATACTAACACCCTGAGAAGTCTTCTTACCTTTCCTCTCCTTAGAGCCCCAGGAAGAACAAACCAGAAAAAAAAATGTGAGGACAAATACACACCATTTTCAAAAAAGATATAAACTTGCTGATACCATTTTGGTTCCCCCTCTGAATTCTTGATCACACACTTACTTTAATGACTGACATAACCTCGCAGCTGAAGGACATCTGATGAGTAGCTATGATTTATTGTGACTCTCAGGACCTTGTACAACTTGAAAAAGTTGAGACTTTACCCTAACTTGTGTACATATTAGTTACAGCTGACTAAATTACCAGACATTACACATGAAGCAAGACTTTCCATATTCATTTTATATGCCATGCTGTGATTTATTCCTCCATTATTGGACCATTTGCCTTGGTAAAAGAGCTAATTACTAAACCCACTAACACAAATGGGAAGAACTAACTCATCACACTGCCCCACTAGGTAAAAGTTACAAGAAGAATTTCATTAAGCCTTGATTCAATTATAGTATGATTTTATTTCAATAATATATGTCTGCAGATAGTATATCTTGGCATTTTAATTTCTTAGAACTTTTGAAATACAGTGGCAAAA
This sequence comes from Saccopteryx leptura, assembly GCF_036850995.1. Lineage (NCBI taxonomy): Eukaryota > Metazoa > Chordata > Mammalia > Chiroptera > Emballonuridae > Saccopteryx > Saccopteryx leptura. Next base: position 104,133,383 of record NC_089508.1, on the reverse strand, counting down.
ATTTAAATAAAACATTACATATTAGGTCAAATTACTTTACTTTGTTAAATGCAGAATTCATTTTCCTTCCCTATCTTCCTGATCCATGATCTATTTAATCTGAAACTTAAACATAATCATTAATAGTTTATTCAGGGAGGTTTAAGTGTTAAAACATTTGTTTATAGGACTGTGGAGGGTAGAAAGAGAAACCAACTAATTGTAACTAATTGTAAAAAAAAAAGAAAATATTTTTTGATAAAGTATTTTGAACTCATTAAAGCATTTTCCACTTATATGCATACTGACATAATTCATTCTCCCCATACTTTCTATCTGAATGTTACCAGTATCAGCTCTAACATGTATATATAAGCCTAGGATGGCCTGGGTCCGCAGGAGTATGTTCACAATCTTTACAATCTCTTTGGAGTTAATGCTACACATTTCTTAGCTCCAAAGGAATTCTGATTTATCCATCATGTGTCTTCCCGTAATATAATACTTGCTTGTCTATGAACTGACCAATATTCTAATGAGGTTTTTTGTGTTTTATTTTTAAGAATGTGCTGTGAATTTACAAGATTAGATTTTTTATGCAAGGGTGGAAATGCACACTATATTATTCTGTGAAAATGTACATGATAAAAACCAAACATGTATAAATATATGTATTTTAATCTTGTAATTATAGTGTATGCAAAATGCATAGTATATATACTGCACTCAAACATTTTAATATACTTATCTTCTTTATGTAAATATCTATGCATAAAGTTCTATAAATAAAATTGTAAGAGTGAATAACATTTCAACATAGAAAATATATATGCAAATATATAGATATATATGTATTCATGTATATTTTCCTGATTGAACTTTATATACTACCCTCCATTTTGACTGAAACAGTGAAATAACTAGCATGTTGCCTCTCTGAAGCCGAAAGCAATTTCCTTTTCTAATTTTAGTTATGCAAAGCCTATGGGCATCATCAGCATTTAGTAATTAGTTTTATAATTACTGCTGTTTTGCTCACTGTCATTCAATTTTTCTTACAACATGGTCTGGGATTGAAACATCCCACATCCACAGCTGTGTAAATTGCTATCCATTTATAAGGCAAAAAAAGTAACATTCCACATACATCATTATTCAGTCAAGAATGTGTTGCTGGTACTTAGGTGATGCCTTGAGTGCATAAGCTGCCCACTAAAATGCCAAGGAAAATAGCATTCCGAATTCCAGGAAATGCCGTCCAACCGAGTAGGGAGAGAACATGAAAGCTGCCAGAGGGGTGAGACGACATCGGAGAGTCCAGTGAACTAGGAGACATCTAAAGCTCCTGACATCAAGACAAGCATTTGAAACATTAGACAACAGTACTTTTGTTCTAGAGGAAGTAAGAAATAGACATGCACGCAGATTACACATAGTTGTTCTGTGTTCACAACTATTGTGTTTCTTTTGAAAGGTAACCAAAGCCTCAGAAAGGTTTCAATCATGATAGTTTAAATTTCCTAAAACTCACTGAAAAAATCAAAACCCAGTTCACTGTGTGGATTTAATTTAACCAATCAGTTTCATTTAACCAATAAATTGTACAATCAAAAACATTGACCGCCTGACCTGCAGTGGCACAGCGTCGACCTGGAACACTGAGGTCGCTGGTTCGAAGCCCTGAGCTTATCCAGTCAAGGCACATATGGGAGTTGATGCTTTCTGCTCCTCCCTCCCTTCTCTCTCTCTCTCTCTCTCTCTGTCCCCTCTCTCTAAAATGAATAAATAAAATCTAAAAACAAATAAAAAAAATAAAATAAACATTTATAAAAAAAAACATTGACCTTGCCCTCCTGAAGACTGAAAACTTAAAGGCTAACCAAGTTTAGCATAATGTTGCTGTAGTAAATATAAATTAAAAAACCCTCTCCAAAAAATTTAGAGCATTCTTTAAGTATATCTTTGAATATACTATCTGCAGTTACATTCTCTTAAGGTTTGTGGAAAATCAAAGCAAAATTACTAGGAGTCTCATTTCATGGACTAACGTGGTAGGCCAAGCTGGGATATTTAAGAAACCACTTTACAGGGAGTCAGTTTCGAAGATACCTGTACATCTCAGGACATCCTGCCTTGGGGAAGCACAGTAACATGCTCCAAAATTAAGAGCCCATCTGAACTTGAACAAATCACTCAATGCCTCTGTGCCTTATTTTTCTCTGAGTAAAACTGTAGAGAACCTGTCCTTCTTCACAGGATAACCCAGCACCTGAAGCAGGATGATGATTATGAAAGAATAGGAACTTTCTCCAGGTAGCCAAGGTTCTGTCCTGTATCCTTTAGACCTCGGGCTACAGAGAAGGGGCCAGGGCGGTTCCTTAGCTTAATAAGCAACTCTCTGCATCTGCTGTAGGATTCTCCCACAAATGCTTTCTAGATTTTTTTTAATATCAGAAGTTTTATTCTTACAAATAAATTACAAATGGTTCAAAAGCAAAAATTCATATTCTATTTCTTTTTTATCTCCAAGATCTAGGTACACATGGCAGGTGGTTAATACATACACTTTATTCTAAATGAATAAATAAAACTACAATGAGGTAAGATAAAGGAGAAAGACTGCTAAGAACTGGAAGGCTTTTAGCCGGCGAGCCGTTCTGCAAGTGACACACAGAGCACGCCAGAGCTTGAGGTGAGGCTGAATGAGAGAACCAGATGGTCAGGTGGAAGGTGTAGTCACCCCACAACTTCTGAGCAAAGAGCAAGCACCTAAAAATCTTTTCTTCTTTGATTCTTTTCCAGGGGAGACAGATAAAATTCAGTAAGGACAGAGACAAAGCTGAACCAACCCTGGGGCTGGGCTAAAAACCACTGAGTAAGATGACAAAAGGACGCAACACACAGATGCTAAGTAGCTTTAAGAATTATATCAACAAAACATTAATGTCTTGTACTCAAGATACACTTGTGACGAAAAGACTTGTTTGATTCAGGGTTTCTGAAGATGATAAGAAATCCTGATTTTAAATTTATTTCCTTGTGAATTGAATGTAGATTTGAACCAAATATTTCTATTCTAATTTTCAAATATTTCTTTTTCAAAATTCTGTCTATATTTGAGTGTGTGTGTGTGTGTGTGTGTGTGTGTGTGTGTATCATCTTCTCAGAGATTCTCTGGTATCTTTTCTATTCCAAGTTTTTACTGTCTTTCTCAAATAAAAATCATAAAAGAATACTGAAGGGTCCTTCAAGGAAGGAATCACAGAGTTGCTGGTTTACTGTTAACACAGTGATTACAAGTTGCATTATGCTTAAACTGCTAGTTGCAGATTGTTAAATAAATGAAAAAAGCCACAAACTGAACAAAAGCTAAAGAGATCAACCATTATTTCAATGAACAAAAAGTCTACCAATCCCCATTCCTCATTCATAATACCACTTAGTTAATGCATGCAGGTAAAAGGGGGCCAAACAAAGAACAAACAGAAGAATAAAGAGGTTTCTCTTTAACACATTTACACAGAAATTAATGAAATTTAAAGGTTTCTCTGGCAGGAATGGAGTTAGAAGGGACACAGGGATCCATTCATCTGAGTTATTATAAACTAAAGAAATGTGCACAATCTTAAATTTATTTTCTTTTAAAAACCATATTTCACTATCAGTGCATAGTCTTCAATTACACACTGACTTGATAAACTGAATTATTTTTCATATGCCATTTTATCTGGTTCATAGCTTACAAGTTAAATTTTGTGTATTTTCTAAATTTTACTTTGCCATCAAAGATATGACTACAATGTCAAATTCATTCAAGGTATCAGAAAGTCTCCTGAGCAAAGCTTCTTACTAAGCCAGATGTTTATAGAATGCAAACTGCAACACAATCAAGAACCAAATATGGAAATTTACTAATAGTAATACAAACTCAAAAATCGACTGTAATGTACTATTTATGATTATAGATTTCTGGACTGATAGTGAACCTGATAATTTTCAAAAACAAACCAAATGAAATTATGCAAATGTTCTTTTCTTTGTGACAAAGAAGAGAGTTGACACAGAGCACCATTACTGTGTAAAATGTACTCTGGTCTGTAAACCACTAGCCACAGTTGTCTCGCCAACAACTCTCTCCAATCCAGTTCTAGTTTGTTAGGACTACAGTGAATATAGGAGAAAAATGGAAACAGTGAGTGATTAGGATTCAGCCATACTAAACATTAAAACTGCTGAGGGAAAAACCACTTAATAAAATGCATCTAGAAGAAACACATCTGTAATCACAAAGGCACTCACAGTTACTTTGTAAATTTTGCTCAGTAATTTTAATCAACAACCAAATTCTATCACATCATGAGAAGGCAGGCCTCTTTTCAAACGACAATAATGCTGAGGACAAACAGAAGGCAGCAGGAAAAAAGGAAGACAAAAGGTGAGGTGAATTGATTCCATTTGAAAAAGCCACAGGCAGGAGTCTACAGGAGCTGAACTGGGCTGTTGAGGCTACAGGACACTGTGGACATCACTCATTCAGGAGGTTGCCGGGAATAGGAGGCAACTCAGTCACACATGACACAAAGACCTAAATCCATTAAGTCTGCTTCACACTTCCCCATTCCTTGTCTGCTGACTGATTGAACAAGAGTGCTGATTGAAAGATTCCGGAGGAAATAGTTAGAAATTTACTTTCATATCCACACTCACCTTGTTTATGGAAAGTCTTATAAAAGTAAAAACCAATTATTAAGAAAAAAGAGCTAGCCAGCAGAAGAAATTTCTCCAGAAAGTTGAAGACAAGTGCTGGCAAATCCAAAAGAGGTTTTAGTACTTTCAAGAACACTTTAATTTAAATATGTTTTAGTGTTTTGCTCTCACTAAAATTTCTTTTCCATTAGTGCTGTATCTATTATAATACACATTTGAATTACCATCATATTTGTATCTGGTTACAAATCCTTTTGAGCACTAAAAATGCATATTTTAAAGAAAAAAGTCTTCTTAAAGAGTCTGAGTAAGAATAATACAAAGGAGGCAGACGAGCATAATTGTTTTTCATTATATTTGGTAGCACAGAATTAACATGCATAGATGCAAGTAACTACAACTCTTTATCAAAATAGATTTTCAGTAAATAAGTACCAGAAGTATAAAAACTGAATTTCCCTCAGATGCTTTAGGAAAAAGTTACCCCAAAATCCTTTTTATAACTGCTAAGAGCTATTAATTTTAATGGCACTAAATATTAAAGGGTTAAAGTAGGCATAAATTAACTTTATTGTCAATCATTACATACAGAAGAATAACTAACTCACTATGTTTATTTATCTACTTATGCTACTTGATTAAATGAATGATTGATGACAGGTTTCTTGTTTTCTTTTCTTCCTTTTTGTCAGTATAAATGATCAGTATGAAACTAAATGGTAAAAATAAAGTGAAATCATTAGCAACCTGATGCAGGCCAACATACATGCAAGAGATTCTGTCTCGTTCACTATGAGAAACCGAATCAGATCTCTTTTCTTTATTATTAATTTTAATGAGGTGACAGTAATCAATCAGGGTATATAGGTTCAGAGAAAACATCTCCAGGTTATTTTGACATTTGATTATGTTGCATACCCATCACCCAAAGTCATACAGTCTTCAGTCTGGTTTTCTTTGTTCCCTTCCTCTCCTCCACCCTCTCCCTCTCCCTCCCTTCCCCTCCCCCTGGTAACCGCCACACTCTTGTCCATGTCCCTGAGTTTCATTTTTATGTCCCACCTATGTATGGAATCATATAGTTCTTAGTTTTTTCTGATTTACTTATTTCACTCAGTATAATGTTATCAAGGTCCATTCATGTTGTTGTAAATGATCCACTGTCATCATTTCTTATGGCTGAGTGGTATTCCATAGTATATATGTACCATATCTTCTTTATCCAATCATTTATTGAAGGGCTTTTGGGTGTTTCCATGTCTTGGCCACTGTGAACAATGCTGCAATGAACATGGGGCTGCATGTGTCTTTATGTACCAGTGTTTTTGAGTTATGGGGGTATATTCCCAGTAGACGGATTGCTGGGTCATATGTTAGTTCTATTTTTAACTTTTTGAGGAACCACCATACTTTCTTCCATAATGGTTGTACTACTTTACATTCCCACCAACAGTGTATGAGGGTTCCTTTTTCTCCACAGATTCTCCAACACTTGCTATTACCTGTCTTGTTGATAATAGCTCATCTAACAGGTGTGAGGTGGTATCTCATTGTAGTTTTGATTTGCATTTTTCTAATAGCTAATGAAGATGAGCATCTTTTCATATATCTGTTGACCATTTGTATTTCTTCCTGGGAGAAGTGTCTGTTCATGTCCTCTTCCCATTTTTTTATTGGATTGTTTGCTTGTTTGTTGTTGAGTTTTATGAGTTCTTTGTATATTTTGGATATTAGGCCCTTATCTGTGCTGTTGTTTGAAAATATCTCCCATTTAGTTGGCTGTCTGTTTGTTTTGCTGTAGTTCCTCTTGCTGAGCAAAAGCTTCTTAGTCTGATGTGGTCCCATTCATTTATCTTTGCCTTCACTTCTCTTGCCTTTGGAGTCAAATTCATAAAGTGCTTTTTGTAACCAAGGTCCATGAGTTTAGTACCTATGTTTTCTTCTATGTAATTTATTGTTTCAGGTCTTATATTTAGGTCTTTGATTCATTTTGAAATAATTTTAGTACAAGAGGACAAGCTGTAGTCGAGTTTCATTCTTTTGCATGTGGCTTTCCAGTTTTCCCAGCACCATTTGTTGAAGAGGCTTTCTTTTCTCCATTGTGTGTTATTGTCCACTTTATCAAACATTATTTGACCATATACATGTGGTTTTATTTCTGGGCTTTCTATTCTGTTCCATTGGTCTAAGTGTCTATTTTTCTGCAAATAACATACTGTTTTGATTATCGTGGCTCTATAATATAGTTTGAAGTCAGGTATTGTAATGTCCCATCTTCATTCTTTTCCCTTAGGATTTTTCTGGCTATTTGGGGTTTATTATAGTTCCATGTAAACCTGATGATTTTTTGGTTCCATTTCTTTAAAAAATGACTTTGGCATTTTGATGGGAATTGCATTAAATTTGTATATCGCTTTGGGTAATATAGTCATTTTGACAATATTTATTCTTTCTATCCAAGAACAGGGAATATTTTTCCATTTCATTATATCTTTTTCGATTTCCCTTAACAATGCTTTTTAGTTTTCATTATATAGGTCCTTCTCATTCTTTGTTATGTTTATTCCTAGGTATTTTTTGTTGTTGTTGCAACCATGAAGGGGATTGTTTTCTGAGCTTGTTTTCTGATGTTTCATTGCTGCATATAGGAAGGCAATGGACTTTTGTATATTAATTTTGTATCCTGAGACCTTACTGTATCGTTTTATTGTTTCTAGTAGTCTTTTTGTGGAGTCTTTGGGGTTTTTGATGTACAGGATCATATCATCTGCAAAAAGTGAAACCTTTACTTTTTCTTTCCCAATATGAATGCCTTTTATTTCTTTCTCTTGTCTGATTGCTCTGGCTAGAACTTCCAGCACTTCGTTGATAAGAGTGGCAAGAACAGACAACCTTGTCTTATTCCCGATTTTAGGGGAAAAGTCCTCAGTTTTATGCCATTTAATATGATGTTAGCTGATGGTTTATCATATATGGCCTTTATCATGTTGAGATATTTTCCTTCTATACCCATTTTGTTGAGTGTCTTAAACATAAAGTTGTGTTGTATTTTATCAAATGCCTTTTCTGCATCTATTGATAAGATCATGTGGGTTTTGTTCTTTGTTTTGTTGATATGGTGTATTACATTAACCGTTTTACGTATGTTGAACCATCCTTGAGATTCTGGGATGAATCCACTTGATCATGATGTATTATTATTTTAATATGTTGTTGTATTTGATTTGCTAGTATTTTGTTTAGTATTTTAGCATCCGTATTCATTAGAGATATTGGTCCATAGTTTTCTTTTTTTGTGTTGTCCTTGCCAGGTTTTGGTATGAGGGTTATGTTGGCCACATAAAATGTGTTTGGCAGTATTGCTTCTTCTTCAATTTTTTGGAAGACTTTGAGTAGAAAAGGAACCAAGTCTTCTTTGAATGTTTGATAGAATTCACTAGTATAGCCATCTGGCCCTGGACTTTTATTTTTGGGGAGGTTTTTAATAGTTGTTTCTATTTCTTCCCTGCTTATGGGTCTGTTTAGGCTTTCTGCTTCTTAATGACTCAGTCTAGGAAAATTGTATTGTTCTAGGAATTTATCCATTTCTTCTATATTGTTAAATTTGGTGGCATATAGTTTTTCATAGTATTCTATGATAATTCTTTGTATACCTATTATATCTGTGGTGATTTCTCCTCTTTCATTTTGAATTTTGTTTATATGAGTCCTTTCTCTTTTTTCCTTGGTGAGTCTTGCCAAGGCTTTGTCAATTTTGTTGATCTTTTCAAAGAACTGGCTCCTTGTTTTATTAATTTCTTTTATAATTTTTCTGTTCTCTGTTTCATTTATTTCTGCTCTGATTTTTATAATTTCCTTTCTTCTTCTGGTTTTGGGTTGTCTTTGTTCTTCTTTTTCTAGTTCTTTAAGATGTGAAGTTATGTGGTTTACTTGGGCTCTCTCTTGTTCGTTCATATAGGCCTGTAGTGATATGAACTTTCCTCTTATTACTGCTTTTGCTGCATCCCAGAGATTGTGATATGTTGTATTGTTATTTTCATTTGCCTGTATGTATCTTTTGATCTTACACTTATTTCTTCTTTGATCCAGTCAGTTTTTAAACTTTTTTGTTTAGTTTCCACATTTTGTGTGGGTTTGTTTACCTCTTTTTTGCAGTTGAAATCTAGTTTCAAGGCTTTATGATCAGAAAATATACTGATATAATTTCAATCTTTCTGAATTTGTTGATTTTTTTTTTGTGGCCCACATATGGTCAGTTCTTGAGAATGTTCCATGTACACTAGAGAAAAATGTATACTCTGGCACTTTGGGATGAAATGTCCTATAGATGTCTATCATATCCAATTGTTCTAGTGTTTCATTTAAGGTCAATATTTCTTTATTGATTTTCTGTTCGGATGAAAGATCTAGAGCCGTCAGCGGTGTATTGAGGTCTCCAAGTATGATTGTATTTTTGTCAGTTTTTGTGTTTTAGGTCAGTCAGTAGCTGTCTTATATATTTTGGTGCTCCTTGGTTTGGTGCATATATATTAAGAAGTGTTATGTCTTCTTGATTCAATGTCCTCTTTATCATTATAAAATCACTGTTTTGTCTCTGATTACTTTTGCTGTCTTGTAGTCAGTATTGTTAGATATGAGTATTGCTATGCCTGCTTTTTTTTTTTTTTTGATGTTATTTGCCTGGAGTATTGTTTTCCAAACTTTCACTTTGAATTTGTTTTTATCCTTGTAGCTTAGATGTGTTTCTTGTTGGCAGCATACAGTTGGATTTTTTTTAATCCATTCTGCTACTACTCTGTGTCTTTTTATTTGTGAGTTCAATCCATTTACGTTTAGCATAATTATTGACATATGAGGGTTTCCTACTGCCATTTTATATATTGTTTTCTGAGAGTTTTGTATCTTGTTTGGTTCTTCTCTTTTATTTTTCTATCATTTGTTTTTGTTTGGTTGTAATCCATACTTCTTTTCTCTGTTACTTCTTTTCTCAAGCCATGTACTTCTGTGTTTGTTTGTTTTTTGTATTTTTTCGAAGCTAGAAACAGGGAGAGACAGTCAGACAGACTCCCGCATGCACCCGACCGGGATCCACCCGGCACGCCCACCAGGGGCGATGCTCTGCTCACCAAGGGGCAATGATCTGCCCCTCCAGGGGCATCGCTCTGCTGCGACCAGAGCCACTCCAGCGCCTGGGGCAGAGGTCAAGAAGCCATCCCCAGCTCCCAGGCCATCTTTGCTCCAGTGGAGCCTCGGCTGCGGGAGGGGAAGAGAGAGACAGAGAGGAAGGAGAGGGGGAGGGGTGGAGAAGCAGATGGACGCTTCTCCTGTGTACCCTGGCCGGGAATCAAACCCGGGATTTCTGCACGCCAGGCCGACGCTCTACCACTGAGCCAACCGGCCAGGGCCTGTGTTGTTTTTTTCAGGGGTGGTTACCTAATGGAAAGCATACATATTGTGTTCATTGTAGTACATTCTCTCATGAGTGCTTCTGCACTCCATACTCCTTTGTTACTGTTAATCTTTGTCTTCTCCCCTTTTTTGTTTCTTTGTCACCAATTAATCTTGTTTTTATTGTGATATTCATGGAGCTTTTACTTGTAGTTTGTTTTGTTTTGTTCTTTGTGTCTGGTGGGAAAACCCTCTTTAGTATTTCCTGAAGTGGGGGGTTTTCTGGTGATAAATTTCCTCATCTTTTCTGTATCTGTGAATGTTTTTATTTCTCATTCATATTTGAAGGATAGCTTTGATGAGTATAGTATTCTTGGCTGGAAGTTCCTCTCTTTCAGATTTTTAAATATTGGGGTCCACTCTCTTCTAGCTTGTAGAGTTTCTGCTGAGAAATCTGATGATAATCTAATGGGCCTTCCTTTATAGGTTGTATTCTTCTTTTCCCTGGCTGCCTCGAGAATTTTTTCTTTGTCATTGGTTTGTGCCAATTTCATTATGATGTGCCTTGGAGTAGGTTTGTTAGGGTTAAGATAACTTGGTGTTCTGTTTGCTTCTTGAATTCAAGGCTTTAGTTCTTTCCACAGGCTTGGAAGTTTTCATCTATTATTTGTTTGAATATGTTCTCCACTCTATTTTCTCTCTTTTTTCCTTCTGATATACCCATTATTCTTATGTTGCTCTTTCCAATGAAATGAGACAATTCTGTAGGATTATCTCTCTCTTTTTTTTTTAATTCATGAGTCTCTCTCCTCTTCTCTCTGTAGTACCTGTAGTTGCCTGTCTTCTATCTCACTAATTCACTCCTCTATCAGTTAAGCTTGTTACTTCATTTTTCAGTTCATGAATTGAGTTTTTCATCTCTATTTGATTTGTTTTCATAGTTTCAATTTCCTTGGCGAAGTATTGTTTCTGTTCATTGAATTGGTTTTTGAGCTCCCTAAATTGCCTTTCTGTGCTTTTTTGTATATCCCTGAGTAGTTTTAGGACTTCAATTTTAAATTTTCTGTCATTTAACTCCAAGGTTTCTAAGATATTGAATTTTTTTCTATAGATTTTTCCTCATCTATCTGAGCTACATCACTGTCTTTTGTATCGTGATATTCAATTTCTTTTCCTTTAATGGCATTTGAGAATTGTATTGTTAATAACACTAATAAGAGTTGATAAAAAAATCTTTTTGAGAAAATGCAGTGAAAAACTAAAAATTCTGTTGTGCTAAATGGAACAAAAATATGTAGAATGGAGGGCCTGGGTTGGGGGGGAGTGACAAAGAGGCAAAAAACAAGGCAAGTACCCACTAAATGCCACAAGGAAAAAATTTAAATCAAGAATAAAATAATTTGTTTGTAAATGATGGTAAAATAGAGATATACTGTAACAGAAATGAAAATAAAGAAAAAGAGAAAAAAGAAAATAAATATAGTGAAAATGAAAATTCTATTGTACCAAGTGGCACAAAAGTATAGAATGGAGAGCCAGAGTTAGGGGAAATGCTAAAGAGATGAAAAGTAAAGTGAAAAGCACACAAAATGCCACAAAGAAAAAATATGAATCCAGAATAAAATGATTTTTTTGTGGGTGAGATTCAAATGAGAGAAAAAGTGAAAGAGAAAAGAAGAAACAAAAAGAGAGAAAAAAACTGAATTAAGTTTTTTGGAATGTAGCACTCATAGAAAAGAATGGAAAATGTAACACCTATGGGTAATAACATTCAAAATGAAAAGAAAAAAATAAAATGGAAAGAGGATAAAATGATCAAGGTGAAAGGAAAGAAAGAAGATAAAAAATACTAGAAAAAAATTTAAAAAGTTATAAAGACTGTGGATTTTTTCTGGTTTTGAGAAGTTATCTTCTTTCTTTATCTTTCTTCTCTCTCTTTTTGGCCAGTGGTGCTGTACCCCAGGTTCTGCCCCTGTGGCACTCTTAGGCAGAGATTTCCTGTTATGTTGCTATAGTGATGACATAACCCAGGCTTCAGTCCTGTTGGAAGGCAGGGCTTGTTAGCATTTGCAGGCTCCAACAATGGGAGGATCTGTTTTCCTGGAGCCTCTCTCCAAATCTCTCTGTCCTGAACCAGCAGCCTGGGACCCAGCTGTGAAGTTGCCCCAGCCACTGCCTGGAGAGCAAGAGGCTCTAAGAGCTGCCAAATCCCCCCCCCCCGCCTTCAGCATGTCTAGTATGCCTCAGCACTCCACAAGTCTGCTCTCCAGAGGCTGTCTGCAAACTGCCTGCGCACTTCCCTCCACCACTTCTGCAGTTCTCTTCCCTAGGAATGTGCTTTGTTAGTCTGTATGGCCGGCGGAGATGCCGCACCCAGACAGGCCCAGGTGTAGGGAAGCCGGCATTCATGCTCTTCCCGCATGCTGTTGTTTGGGAAGCCGGGATTATTCAGAAACTCTGGTCACAGCCCACACAGAGGGTCACTACTGAAAGTCTCCAACCCAGCCTCCCCATCTGGGAATGCGAGCAGCCATGCCCGAAGTGCCAGGTGGATCCACTCACACACTGCCGGCACTCACCAACTGGGATACCGGGAGTAAACAAGGCAACTGCTCGCCCGCCTCTGCCGGGGTCTGCCACTGGTGTTAGCTCTGTGTGGGCTGATCTGTGGACACACTCTCTCCTCAGCTTGAGCATCTCCACCCTAGCCCAGCTTTTTCCGCACCCCCAGCCCTCACTTTCTCTCAGTTCCAAGTGAAAGCAGACCTTGCTCAGGTCAGTGAGGAAAGCAGAATACACCGTACTCCATCTTATTTCCTTCAGAATGGGTTATACAGTGTGTCCGTAAAGTCATGGTGCACTTTTGACTGGTCACAGGAAAGCAACAAAAGACAATAGAAATGTGAAATCTGCACCAAATAAAAGGAAAACTCTTCCAGTTTTATACCTATTCAGTGCAGTTCGATGTGGGCTCATGCACAGATTTTTTAGGGCTCCTTAGGTAGCTATCCCGTATAGCCTCTACAGACTCGTCACTGACTGATGGCCTACCAGAATGGGGTTTTTCCACCAAACTGCCGGTTTCCTTCAACTGCTTATCCCACCGAGTAATGTTATTCCTATGTGGTGGCGGTTTGTTATAAACGTGCTGATATTCACGTTGCACTTTGGTCATGGATTCGAATTTAGTGAGCCACAGAACACATTGAACTTTCCTCTGTACCATCCACATCTCGACTGGCATGGCCATGGGCTGCTCCGCTGTATACACGGTGTTACATCATCATCTGTGCATGCGCACATGCTGCCACATCATCCTACAGAAACTGGGAGGGTTTTCCTTTTATTTGGTGCAGATTTCACATTTCTATCATCTTTTGTTGCTTTCCTGTGACTGGTCAAAAGTGCACCATGACTTTACAGACACACTGTATATTCAGCCACCTTTTCGCCCAATCGTATTTTTGTTTGATGTATGTGTATTTCATCAAACAATCCTGGGATTTTTTTTCTGTCTCTAGTTTTTAAATTTGTTGAAGTTTCAGGGAGAGGTATCAGGAGCACCCCTCATGGTGCCATTTCTCTGACGTCACTCCAGCCCTCTTTATACCCTCAAACAGACATATAATATAGCCGAACTTCCCCTCCATCTCTACTGAGTCTATTACGTCTATAATTATGCTAAAGGCCATTCATTTCTTTTAAAGTCATTTTAAATAAAGACAATTTACAGGCTTCTGTGTTCACTGTTGGTCAAATTTAAGAACTATGTTACTGTTTGGCATTTGTGGTGTTACTAGAACCAACAGAGATATCAAGAAGTCCTTGAGGTAGACTTATTCAGAATTAAAATATCAAATAAATGACCAATGATCACTGGAGTCATTTGATTGATCTAGGATATGTAATAATTTCACAACATTTGAAAAGGTTGTTAGTTCCAGTGCTCTGCAAGTCAGGTGACTAACATGAACAGCAATAATCTATCACATACAGTCAACAAGGACAGAAGGTTTGTTACACATACAGGGCATAAGTGGCATATAATTACAGTGGAGAGTCTGCTGCCGACCCCATATCCACTCTTCATGCCCTAGACACCAAGGTGAAAAACTAAGATCTCTGAGAAACATGTATTTGAATATCTGCTTTGAACTGGCTGCTCTTCTGAGCACTGCTTAATCGTTATTTAAAATGTTACCGCTGTTTGACAATTTTGCTCTGTGTTTCTTTGAACAAGATCATGAAATGTAGTACCTCAAAGAAACAGTTTCAATAAGGAGCAAAAAGAAGAGAAAAAAGAATATTCAAAGCAGAAGGAAGGCAAGAGATGACTGCAGAACAAAGTCTAAGAACTCAGATTTCACCAACATATCAGATTTCATTAATTACAGTAAGGGTAAGATTTGCAACAGACATAATTTGAAAAAGAGAGCAATGTAGAACATAGAAGCAGAGAGTGAGTTCAGCAAAGAACTTACAAGATCAAGGGATTATACACTTGACACTGTGCAAGTCGTCCCACTATTTTGTAGTATAATGTTACACGAAGGAAAAGCATGAGAAAAAGTTTAGGGTACTGTGAAATTATGGCCTCATGGTTTCAACTTAGTGTGTGCATATAGTTACTCATTACACCAACAGAACATGCTCTGTTGTGAAGATGAGTTCCTCCAAAGCACCCACACTCTTACTCCCCAAGGGTACCTTGGCCAACAAAGATAGTTATGGCTACAGCAAAGTATAGGGATGGGTTCCGGAGTTTTTTCTGCTTGTAGAGTTAATTTACTCACACGTGAACAATAACAACGACACTAACAACAGCTGGACCACAATCTAAGCAACTGCCTACTTGCCAGTCTCACTCAATATAGTTTTGGGTATTGCCTGGCAATGTGCTGAAATGCAATTAGTACATAATGCCTGACAAGATGCTATAGTAACTAAATGCATAATAGTTGTCTAGATAGAAATTTTACAACATAAATTTAAAGAACACAATTTTTTAGTCTTTCTTGCTTTTGGTACAGAGGCTAATATTAATTGTTCCAGGCCTCATGAATTACTTGTTTATGTCATGGGCCAAATGGAATGATTTTCATTGGTAAAATTGGTCTATATATGATACAAAGCATCTAAGTTCACTTTAAGAAAGAGTCTTTGAATATCCTCCTTTTTATTCTTTAATTGCATATATTTTAGACATCGAGAGAAAGAGTAATTAAAAGGAACTCTACATACACAAGGAAAAATGATGTTCACTCATGAAGCTTTAAAAATATAAAATGTAAGCCCTGGCCGGTTGGCTCAGTGGTAGAGCATTGTGTAGAAGTGGCCCAGTGTATAGAAGTCCTGAGTTTGATTCCCAGCCACAGCACACAGGAGAAGTGCCCATCTGCTTCTCCAACCTTGCCCCTTTCCTTCCTCTCTATCTCTCTCTTCCCCTCCTGCAGCCAAGGATCCACTGAAGCAAAGTTGGCCCAGGTGCTAAGGATGGTTCCATGGCCTCCGCCTCAGGTGCTAGAATGGCTCTGGTTGTGATGGAGCAACACCCCAGATGGGCAGTACATCACCCCCTGGTGGGCATGCTGGGTGGATCCCCATTGAGCACATGTGGGTGTCTGACTGCCTCCCCACCTCTAACTTTGGAAAAATACAAAAAAAAAACAAAATAAATAAATAAATGTATAAAATGTGATCATGGTTGTGCAATATTTTGCATGTTTTTCTACCCAATTCACACCTGAAGATGTCTTTGTCCACTATAAAAATTGGTACTCTGAACCTACAGTTTTTAAAAAAGATAATGCATTAGTGCAGTGATTCTCAAACTTTTTCAAGTTGGAGAGCATTTAAAATCCTACAAACAATTGTAGGTGCACTATATACAAATTTCTGAGAAATATGTTATAATAATTAAATCAAATATTAAAGAAAAAAAACATAAAGTCCAAGTGTGCTTTTATGGTAATTAAGTGAAATAAATATGGCAAAATTAAATTTATTCTGACATTAAAAAACATTTTTATGTTACATTTTTTGAGTTATGCTTTTTACAATTCATAAAAAAGAGGGATTAAAAAATAAAACAACAGCCTGACCAGGTGGTGGCACAGTGGATAGAGCATTGGACTGGGATGCAGAAGACCCAGGTTCAAGACCCTAAGGTCACCAGCTTGAGTACGGGTTCATCTGGTTTGAGCAAAATCCCACCAGCTTGAACCCAAGGTCGCTGGCTCTAGCAAGGGGTGACTCGGTCTGCTGAAGGCTCGCTGTCAAGGCACATATGAGAAAGCAATCAATAAACAACTAAGGTGTTGCCATGCGCAATGAAAAACTAATGATTGATGCTTCTCATCTCTCTTTGTTCCTGTCTGTCTGTCCCTATCTATCCCTCTCTCTGACTCACTCTCTGTCTCTGTAAAAAATAAACAAACAAACAAACAAATAAATAAAAAACGGCAAAAATGTTATCTTTTTATATATATCATATATACATACATTCTTAGTAAGATTTCGTATTGCACGAATGTGTTAAGTTTTTTCATTCTTGTGTTTATGAGAAACACAAGCCTGATGTGTCCTAATAATTTCTTCAATGTTTGGGCATATATTTAAAAGGCAAATTCAAATTTCCTAGTCAATACATTGAAGAATTCCTTTCTTTTTACTCTTAATTGTGTTGAGTGTGGAAACCGCCCCACCATACATATAATCTTAACTTCACACCAAACAAAGGATAGAAGAAACTTGCCTCCAGTCTTTCCGGGGAACATGGTGGGTGGTGGTGTAAACAATCCAGCACAATAGCTTAACAGCCTTTTGAACCTAATCAGGCAAGTGAGGTGGGGGGGGGGGGGGGTTGGGCAGACTGTTAGCTTACAGCCAATTCCCCACACTTCTGTTCCCCAAAAATCTAAACTCCAAAAACTTTGTTGGTTTTTATGTCCCTAAAAGGCACATATTTCTCTGGAATACCATAGGGCATACCTGGAAATCTTCTAGGGCTCACCAATGCGCCCTGGTGTACACTTTGAGAACCACTGCATTAATGTAAAAAATGATCAAGGATCTCCAATTGCACACAAAAATATAGACTCTTTAAACCACTAACGTAACACCTGGTATGGTAAAACAACAGAAATGTGATAGGAATAATTTCGTGCCTTCCAATAAGTTTCTGAAATATACTGCCGTTAAGACACAACTCCATAACCCAAATTTATTGTTTATATTTCCATTCCCTTTCCCTTACTTTAAGAAGATTTAGACATTGAAAATAGAAATGTAAAATATATACTGTATTTGGAGAAATCATTCCTTTTTTTTTTTGAAAGAACTGTTTTTACAAAATACAAATTGCCACAGATATCTTTTACCTAAGTATCTCTCTAATATACAAGAAATGTGATTTTATTAACTTACTTATAAGAGAAAAGTTTATAAACAATTTTTCTGAGACTTATTTTAAAAGTGCAATACCACTCTATAGGAAGGCACACGTAAGTAAACAGAATTGAAATTGTCACTATAAATCTTTATGAAACTCAGGAAATATTTGAAAAATACTTGAGGAACTACTTGAAGTATGAAACGGGTCACCTGAATAATTTTATATGTATCTTCATTAGTAGGCTAAAATACCCTATTTTAGTAATTTCCCCCACCACAGTTTGTACTTTTACATTAGTATACATAAAGTGTTAAAATATGAGGAAACAGCATATATAGGTGGATTCTGTGTGGAGCAAAAATACTCCTGGTTTAATAATTCATATAACCCCCCTATACAGATAAAAAAAACTGAATTACTTAAAAAGTAAACAACAATAACTAACAACTCTTAGAATGAGAGGAAGCTTTGTATCAAGTTAAGGCAACTTCTATGCTGGTCTTTGCTCTCTGAACACCCTCACTGAATGAGTCTATTAATTTGTCATTACAGGTATGAGATTTTGTATTTTAAAAGAGCAATATAATTCTTTGATGTAACTATCAAGTTTATTGTTGAATAAAAATAAAAGATAAGGATTTTATCAGATATTATCTGCTGCTATTAACAGAAGTTTTAGGGTTCTTTCCCAGGGGTCTACAATTCACAAGAATTATCTTATTTTCTTAATTCTGTCACCAGAATCAAAGCAAGCTGAGTCTACTGCTGTAGATTTTGGACAGCCTGAGTACAGAGGTCAGATCTGAGACTACCCAGTAACACACTAGAAATGGTGCCTATGATGTTAAACTACAGAGAATTAACATGTATTAATTTAGCACTGGTTAAGTAAATGTTTCTGGCATTTCCTTCAGCACCTACACTCATTTTCAGAGAATAGATTGCTATAAAAGAATGTAGGCTCATTAAAGTTTATTTCCTCAAAATACTGAAGGATAGCTAGTTTCTATTCTGAGGAATCAGAAAACTGCCTTCATTTCCTTAGCAGAAGGATAAATAAGACCCCAACCCTTTTTGTTTTTGAGCAAGCATCACAGATTCGAAAACGAAGAATTTCATCTTGTTGTCACACCCTGCCTTACCTTGTTTCAAGGCTGGTTGTGTTTTCTTTACACCAAATGAAATTTTAGCAGGAGCAGAAGCCAAATGCTTAAAATGAATGATCAACTTACAATCGTATGAATCTATTCTTTCATGCTGCTCTGCTCAAAAAATAGCATCATAAATGCACATCTGCAAAGACTGTGCAACCCCCCTTCCCTGAATTGTACAAATTATTAGAGTTGTTGACAAAAGGTTTTTTTTGTTTAGGGGTTGGTCTGGGCACTCTCTTTGGCAGACTGCCACTTTTCTAGCAGTAGAAATATTGCTTGTAGAAAGCCACATTGTACCGAACAGCTGTTCTGCTAAAACATTGAGCTAGCAACCCAAGAAATGACTGACTTCACATGCGAAACAAAACTGTTCCCTCCTTTGTGCTAATTTAAATGACATAAAAGTACAAAACATTCCCTTCCATGCTGTCTAGTCTTCCCTCCCAATTATAGGCTTTTAGTAGGATGTATGTAAGTGAGGTGCCAAGGCATGTGACACTCTGGCCACTGCCCAGTGTCTACATGAACCTTAGCTGTTCCACCGTGAGGTGCCCACAACAGTAGGTAGTCTTCTACTCTAACCCTTCTTATATTCAACTGTAAAGTGCTGAGTGGGTTTTTTATGAATTATATACATTAGAATTGCAAAATTAAAAAATATATCTCAATCCGGCCTTTCTTCTATGTCTATGAGAAGCAAAGTTATTAAAAAATTATATTTGATTAAACTCATTTATTAATATACAAGTCATATTTTAACTTATTTGAGATTACAATCAGATAATAGAACTATACACAAGTATTCTGTGCACTACATGGCATTTAGATATTCTGTTTAAAATACTCTTGAAAGAAATAAACTTCATAAGCTTACTTAACATCTGAGGGGCCACAATTCCCATTATATATCACCATGTTTACAGCTTTAACTATATTTGTGCATAATAAATTATCTGACAAAAATGAGCACCTAAAATAAAGACTTGGAAAATCTTTCATTTAAAAGTAGAACTTCAGCCTGACCAGGTGGTGGCACAGTGGATAGTGTGTTGGCCTGGGATGCTGAGGACCCAGGTTCAAAACCCTGAGGTGACCAACTTGAGTGTGGGATCATACATATGACCCCATAGTCACTGGCTTGAGACAAAAGGTCACTGGCATAAGCAAGGGGTCACTGGCTCAGATGGAGCCCCGAGTCAAGGCACATATGAGAAAGCCATCAATGAACAACTAAGGTGCCACAACAAAGAATTGATGC
The DNA here is from genome assembly GCF_036850995.1 of Saccopteryx leptura. NCBI lineage: Eukaryota > Metazoa > Chordata > Mammalia > Chiroptera > Emballonuridae > Saccopteryx > Saccopteryx leptura. Next base: position 104,113,504 of record NC_089508.1, on the reverse strand, counting down.
TTCTCATCTCTCTCCCTTCCTGTCTGTCTCTATCTTCTGTCTGTCTCTCTCTCACTAAAAAAATAAATAAATAAATAAATAAATAAATAAATAAATAAATTTTCTTAATTTTTTTTTAAGTGAGAGGAAGGAAGGGAGAGAGAGAGACAGACGACAGACTCTCACATGCGTCCTGACTGAGATCCACCCGGCAACCCCGGTCTGGGGCCCATGCTCCAATCAACCAAGCTACATGGCACTACATTATTTCCTGAGCATGTGTGTCACTTGCACTAGATTATAAACTCCTAGAAGATTCAGTCGTTTTCTCTCTTTGTATTCCCCCAAGAACTTAATATAGAGTCTTGCAATGTTGTAAGCATTTAAATACTTAGAGGATAAATAGGTAAGTAAAGTGAAAAAAGAAATATGACCCATTCTTGTTCTCTAATGGCAAAAATAATAGTTATCCTAAAATCAACTCTACGATTACATCCATAAAGCCAAAAATCTGAGGAGAGAAATGTCAACCACACCCATTGTTTCAATAAACTGGCCCTTTCATTTCAGATACAACCTATTGTATGAGTGCTTTTTTCTTCTTACCATCTCTCTCAGTGAAATACACATTAATGCATATAATCAACTATAATATCTCATAGTACGCATTAAAAATAACATTAAGTTGCTATACTATCCCCAAATTTCCTGTGTCATAAACACTAAATTTCTCTGCTCTGTCATATGATACAGGTTAAGACTTTTTACATATTAGAATCCCAAAATGTATTTCAAAAGAAATACTGCATGTTGGACATCTCTTCCTCCTAATTAACATCATTTTGGGAATATTATTTTTCCAGGAAAAATAAGAGAAACAAAAAAATACAACTTACTTCTAACATGCTAAAAACCATAAACAGGGAATTCTAACATGCCCTTGGCAGTCTCGGTGTAGACCTGAGCCTCCCAATAGAACCCTCCTACAGGCATATTGCAGTGTAAGACCAGCTGGATTCTCAAGCTCCAAAGCACCATTTTTTTTTTTAAAGAAAGAAAACTGAGATCAAAGTGATTTACTTGTTTAGAGTCACCAAGATTAGATCTCAGGAGTGTGCAATTTCACTGGCCAACACCTTTCTACTAACAAGGCATTCCGAAGACAAATTAAAATGATTGGGATAATTACTTCCATTGCATTCAAACACTTTCCTCCTTCTTTGGCTTTTTTTTTTCATCAACTGTACCTTTATTATAATTTGTTAGAGCACCTTGCAAAGGTCCCCTTCGCTAATTTCAGTGAAGGTATTATTTAACTTTTCCAACAGTAAATGTTCATAGAGAAAATATTTAGTGACTTGCAGCAAGAAGGTTTGATCTGATTGCCTACCAAGTATAAATCACGAAATAGCATAGACTGAACAACTTGATACAGATTTTTCTTCAACTTCAGGGTCTCAGAAGTCATAGGAGAGACAATAAAGAGGATATCAGGTCATGTGTCAGCTAAGAAATCTCACTGCACCACTTCACAGAGCTCCTGAGTGTGGGCAGAGTGAGGCTGTCCTGCATCTGCGCCCGTTTCCTTCCATAACTCTAGACTAGACTGCATTTTGCTATGCATTTTTCAAATCTCTTTTCAAAGTGGAAAATGAGAGCAATTTTGCTTTTATGCTAAGATTCTTCTAAAAACCTGGATACTATTCATCTATTTTAATAGAAGAAAGCCAATATTTTAAAGTATTTATATAAAACCCAAACTGTGTACACAGTCTGTTTCCATCATCAGTGCTGATATTCAACACAGCCTTATTTTCCAAACTGTAAAATTACATATGAGTGATGGGCTTTAATTACAAAACATTTCTGAAAAAAAAATTTAAGTCCAAATTGCTTTGGAATGTTACAGACTACGAATTCATGAATTTCAGGGTTTTTTTCCCAAATCTCTTAGTACAGTCCTATTCACCCTTTGAGCACTCACTTAACACCTACTGACTGACAGATCTCAATGGACAATGGCAGAAGACCACAATAGTGATTACTTAGTTAGTGACTGCGTTTTGTTCTTTACTAACAAGCTTAATTTAGTACATTGTGAAAATTAAATTATCCACATAATTTAGCCATATTTCTTTACTTTATATGCAAATGGTTTGGGAGATATGTTTATTTCTACCTGCAAAGGACTAATTCAGCTTCACCAATCTACTCAGACTAATTCTGGTAATAATATTAGATTCTTGATATCTAAATTTCACATTTCTTTTTTCTAATGATTATTTTGTGAAAGTTACGGCCAAATCATGCCTTAAACCACCAGTTGAATCAGAAAGACAGCTAACAATTATTTAATTGAATTGACCACTTATTTGATTAGTTAAGTCAAAATGACCAAACAATAGTCCTGTATTCACAAAGCTTTAATTCCATTTTTCTTTCAGAAGGCCCTGAAACTAGAGAAGACCATCTGAACTGGCCTAGTTTGGATCACTGGCTACATTAAATTGAGAGAGCAGGCTCAAACAATAAGCCAGACAATGCCAATAACTTTATATGACTTTATACTTCATTTTCAGTAATATATACAATGTAGAAAATAATATGCAACCATGGAAACCTAGTAAAATATGGAACACCACACCGACTGGCACACAGTTTAGTTGTACTGGCCCTTAGAGTAAATAGATTATATGAGCACACAGCTCTGAAAATGAAAAAAACAATACAAAACAACAACAAAACCCCACAAGGCTCAACCTGTACACTAGAAGGATGTTTCTTAACACAATGGGTTCTAAAGAGGGACTTCAGTACTGTCCAGTTCTCTTACAGTGTTTGACACACCGCCCTCTACAGAGCAAATCTAGCCTAATACCTGTTTCTGTATAATCCCTAAACTAAGATTTAAAAAATATTAAACAGTTAAAAAAACTTGTAAGAATATTTCATGACATGTCATAATTAGATTTAAGTATCTACAAATCAAGTTTTATTTAAATATAACGACATTATTCAATTATGAATTGTCTGTGGCTGCTTTTGCGCTCTAACAATAGGGTTGAGTAAGTTGCAGCAGAGACTAGCTGGTCCACACAGGCTAAATTATTTACTATCTGGGGTTCTTAACAGAAAACGTTTGCTGACACCTGTTCACAGCTCTGATCTAGTTTTGTCTTGGCTTACTAATTTTTCCCTTTTAGGCTATCTTTAACTAGTGTAAGAAGAATAGACAAGGTAGCAGTAGTCATAATTTCTAGGGAAGAAAGGAGAAAGAACACCAGTATGTGCACCTGTGCTCACCTAATTATTGATAGAAATAGGTCATTTATAAAGTTTTTAAGAAAATTCCACATAGACAGTTTAATCAATTTTCTTCCTTCCATATCTTGATGGATATTGCAGTTATCAGTTAAGCATATTTCTTAAACAAAACCAACAACCCTGAAGCCCTAGAGAAAGTTGAGCCTGTGAGGACTCAACACTGACCAGTTGGAGATGCAGGACAGATGCAGAACATATTTCCATTTGACCTTTGCCTGTGAATAGCCTAAAAGTATTATCCAAATTTGGGCACAACATTTGAGCTAAAAAGAACTGGTGCATACACATGAGCCATATAGAAGCACATATATTCATGTGAAATGTAAATGGGCAAAAGGGGACAATGACAGCTGAGGACATGGGCTGAACACAAAAAGTTCTCTTTGTTGTAGAGGAAAATATGCTGAATTAGGATTACAAAAGCCCAAATTTCAGTCCTATGTTTTTCATTGACTTTGTTTGTGTCACTAGACTTTACATCATTTTTCTCAGCACAATAGCAAAGGGATTGCACCAGATGATCTGTAAAATCTTTAAACCGATAATTCTGTCGGCCTTCTTTTCCTGCCCAGGGACTGACGTTTGCAGACATATTATGGACCCAGAAAGGGTGTGGAAAGTTGAAGTCAATCAGTATTCAAAGCCACAATAATTTTACAGGTGGAGGTCACCACATGTTTATTAAGGCATAGCTAAGACTCATGCACAGTATCCAGAAAGCCATTTCTGAAAATTAAAGTCACAGTACAATTTCAATCATACAAAGCAGTCAAAGGTGACTCCTTTGCTGTACCTATGAAATATTGTCATCTTCAGAGTGCCAAAACTATATATTGTGCTTTGCAAGAGGTGACAGGACTAACAAAACTATGTTAAAGAACTCCAGCCCTAAAGAACAGAGCACACAAACTGAAAGTCCTCAATGACTGAGCACAGTGCAGTAATGCAGTGCCACAGGATGCCATGGCCTAAATACTGCATGACCAGGAACTGGTAGACTTCTGAAAATAAGTTTGATGTGATACAGAATGTGAGTACATTCCTAAAATTTGTCACAAGTAAAAGTAAAAGTAATATGTAAAGTTCTAAATTTAAATTTTGTCTATGTCATATATTTGGCACTTGACTTTTTAATTTAAAAGTATACCTTGATAGAGGACTGGATAAAGAAGATGTGGTAAATATATACGGTGGAATACTACTCAGCCATAAGAAATGATGACATATTGCCATTTACGACAACATGGATGGACCTTGAGAACATTATACTGAGTGAAATAAGTAAATCAGAAAAAGTTAAGAACTGTATGATTTCACACATAGGTGGGATATAAAACTGAGAATCATGGACACAGAAAAAAGTGATTACCAGGGGGAGGGAACTGTGGGGGAAGGGAACATGCAAGAGAGGGTGGGAGAAGGCTGTAAAGGGGGACAAATATAAGGTGACAATGATTTGACTTTGGGTGATGGGTATACAACGTAATCAACAGTTCAAATGCTATAGAAATGTTTACCTGAAACCTATATACTCTTATGGATCAATGTCACCCTGTTAAATTTAATTTTCTAAATTAAATTAAATTAAAAAAGACATGTGTGGCGTTTTATTTTTCTCTTTTTAAATTAATGATCATTTTAAATCTTAATCATCAACAGATAAAAGTTTTTAAAAGAACTCATAGCACGGGCAGACATAATACCATTTCTGTAGAGGGTTATTAAATAAAAGAGAAGAAAAATAGGAGTTATTACAGAGTATGAAGAATTAGAGCATGTGGCTTTTGAAGTTATTAATAAACAGCTTCACAAAACCCAATAGTCCTAGGAGCGGCTAATTTGAGACTATAATTGCAAAATCCTTTCTAAGAAATTGGGGTTTTGAATTAAGAGAGTAAGCAATCATCCAGACCAGACCTACTGACAAAAATCCAAATGAGGAATTGGAAGTCCAGAGAGGACATTATAAGACAGGTCACAGGGAATGTTTTACTTTATCAAAAGTTCTATTGTTCTACCCTTCCTTTTCATCTTTCACATTTATTTCTCAATGAATGATAAAGACCTCCAAGGCCAGGACTCTTTGTATATGTTTCCATAATATTCAGCAGAGGACACAGAGGATTTACTAAGAGAAGGTACTCAGACATTTGTTGAATGGAATAGAAGTTATATACCCAAGAGCCAAGACCCTTATGGGTTTCTTGAGACTCCTGCTCTTCACTTTTAGCTCCTCAGCCTGTATACTACATGAGAGAAACACGTTAGGAGGCGAAGGCCAGAACAGGGCAGGGACTGGTAGATGATGTTGGGGTGGAGAACAGGATGCTACAATTCCTCCTAGCTCCTAATCTCTGCCAGTTTATTTCCCCAGTGGTTTAGCAATATGCCCATCATTCTCCTTCCTTTTATTTTTACCTTTTTTTTCTTCTTACTAGCCTATGACTTAGGCCCACCCTTAGCTCTTGGCAGCAACAGCATCAGCTCTGGTCAGGCAACCCCAAAATACCATCTAATTCTATACAATTTCATTTAAAAACATGGTTGAATATTTTCCTGGCTACTACACATGAAAATATAAATGTATATAAGACTCAGACTGTTTCCTCCAATAGCTCGTAGTCTTAGAGATGGGGATATAAAGAAAACATTTATGAACTGATAACAAAGCATCTTAAGTCTTATTAGTAACCCACGGAAAGAAATGACTAACATTCTTGGGAAGAAAAGAAGCTCTACCTAAGAAAATGATATCTGAGCTGGTGTTTAAAAGATGGACAGGAGTTCACCAAACCCAAAAGAAGAAAAAGGGCAGGTGATGGCATGGACAAAGGGCATAAATGTATGGCATGGTATTCAGGATTGCTAGAGGAAAAGATGAGGACAGTAGAGAAAAGGATAAATTGATAAATCCTGATCTAGGATGCCAAACAGTACAAATGCATTCCTTTGTCCATATTTTCAGAATTCTTCAGAAAAGATTCCTTAATAGGTGTTATGTGTTTTATTTTGTTTTGTTTTAAGGATCAATTTTTTTATGAAGGTATCTGATCCTGAGACAGACATTATAGAAAAAGTCATTGAACTCATTGGACCAACAGAAGGACAACCGGAGGTCATCATTGTTTGAGTGAAGACATTCACTAAGCCCCTCTGGTAGGACCCTGACACTAATGATACACATACCTGGTGAGATGTGCTCACAGAGTACAGAACAGGCTAGAGATGTCAACGAAGCAGTCATAGGCCATGGTGGCCAGGTGGAATGCCCCATGGTACAGGAAAGATCCAGGAGGAAGAACTGGGCAGCATACCCTTCAAAGGAAACAAAGCAGTCCTCTTCTGAGGCCTGGGTACAACCGTGGAAGAACAGATACCCAAAATGGAAAGGACTTGGAGGAAGGCATACATCGGGGTGTAGTGATATGATCTACACTGATAATTATAATCATGTCAAAGTTCCCCATTACGGCCACAACACAGAGGATCCCAAAGGGCAGTACATTCCTGGACCCCATCCGAATACAAGTAGAATAAACTCTGAGACTTGTGTAAAATTTACCATTGTGTAAGTGGGGAGAGGGTTGGGGAGAAGGAGGAAGAGGAGATTTTCAAACCAAACATCATTCAATGCTTATAACATTAAGTTAAATTAAATTTAATATCTTCTTTTTTTGTATGTGTTTTTGCACCTCTGCCATCAACATGAAAAGAACTTTTTCCAAATATTTGCTGCCTCTTGATAGGGGGCAGTCCTGAGCTGAAGTTTCAGCAAGGAGCCACGCCCAGCCAGAACTGTGACAAGAAGAAGCACACAGCTCTTCCCAGCCTAGATCTGCCAACCCAAAAAATTAACTTGTGGCAGCTACATTAGGAGTGAAATCTCTCTGGCATGCTACTGAGACGTGGCAATGGTTGACTAGTACACCTGAGTATTCACATGTTCTCAGTTACCACTCTCATAGATATCCTTTCCTTGAGCCAGTGTTTGGTGTTGAGGGTAATTCTGGATGCTCAATAGTGTCAGATGCACTGAAAACAATGGTGACCAGTCCAACTCTTTGACAGTGGCTTGTGGCAAGAAACCAGCAATGCTAATATTCTTCATGCTGAAGGTGGACTACAGTCTCCCTTTGTAGATATCAAAGCTTTTCCTAATAAAAGGTGAAAGTGCACAGACACTTATTCTGCCAACCTTAAGACCACATTTGTCAGAAAGCCCTTCCTGCCCAGGGTCAGAAATGACAATCCTAGGGAAGTGTGACAATATAAATATTGCTTGTTCAAACATGATGTAAAATAAAAATAAAAAGTTAGTTAATTCCTAAATAAACTTCTTTCAAAGGTCATAACTTACCTAGAAAGATATAAAAGGATAACAGAATGCAATTTAAAATTCTTCTTGGAAGCATACCTAACAAAAGACAATTACATTACATTATGTTTCCATATACTAGTAAAACCTGGCACTCACTACCAAAATAAACAGGAATGAATGTTGGCAGCTCAGGCTTGGGATGGTTCCATTTCCATCTGGTGCCATCACTGACTTTGGATTGAGGCAAATGGACCTGGAGACTAGAGCAGAGAGGCAGGCCCCCAGTCTACTGAAGATGACAGAGGTAAGAACAGGAACCAAGCAAGAATCAAGTCTCCACTTTTCCCCTCCCCCTGGCTTTACAGGGAGCTTCTGTTCAGAACCCAAGGGTTCACTTCAGTCTGGGTTCTACCATCTGCCTGTGTAAAAAGAAAAAATGAATACCACAGGCTGGTGGTGTACCTGTCATATCCTGATTCTAAGAACTCTCATTTTACATGTTTTTTTCACTAATAAAGAACATGGTGCTTGCCCTCAAACATGAATGCCACTTGGTAGACATAAATACACACAGTAAAATGGCAGAACAGACACTGGAAGACCTTTGAACTGCTTAGACCAAGAAGACCTATCTCTCAGACAGTCATGGAATCGATGCCCTCTATAGAAACAGAACCATTTATATAATGCTATTGAAGTTTTGAGGACAACTCTTATAGTAACTCAATGTTACTCTGAAGGATGTCCTATACTCACTTACCCTACATGACTATTTAAAAGAAAAATCCATTAAAAATTATTGCTTACGTAACAGTCTGGTCTTTGTTTAAATAAAAACCTGCAGAGAAATCTACCAGTTAATTCAAAAGACATGCCTGAAATAATGAAGAGAAATTCTATGAAAATAGTAAAGTTCTTCTCTAATGTGTTTAGTCACACATTCTCTTGCCTGTTTTTCAACTGTTTAGTTCCAAAGGCTAAAAATGTGTTCTACAGACAGTATTTTAGCATCATTGACTACCACACACATAGGCAAATTGTTTAAAAGCTGCAATGTTTAAATTAAAATAAAACTGATGCCTACAGTGGTAAGTATTCCTGGATTAATAGAGTTGTAGCAGATAGACTCCAAAAATTGACTGAAGTCTGTGATATTAGAAAGACAGAAAATTTATCTGGTTTTAGCAAATGTCAAATCAGCAGCTATTGCTTTTAAGATTAATAAAAGAATAATGGTTTCCAGATAGCCTCTAAATAGAGATTACTATGAATGGAGAAGTGATTTACCAACAGTCACCACAATGAGATTTCTTTAAAGGTTACAATCATCAGTTATTTAGCTGAAACACTGCTGAGAATGCCTGGTCATTTCTTGAATAATGCATTATATTCATTCTAGTTTTGATCTGTATTATAACAATATAGATATTTCTAAAATAATGGAAAAAACTATCTGTTACCTTTCAATTGCTTAACATATCATTTCCGTGAAGTAATTGACTCAGGACAGATTGCACACTGTCACCTGAGTGTTCTTCCTGGAAGCATAACTTGTAAATAATCTATACACAATGGGCATCACCAAACACAATCACCCTTTACAGACTTTTAAGAAAAGATGTGATGAATAAAGAGCAAGATAAAGGACATTTTTGAAGCAGTAAATTAAAATGATTAAATTTGTATACAGTGGTATGAGACAAATTTAAACTTAGGCTTTGAAATGTAATTATTAGCATGAACAACTCAACATATTTTTTAATGTTGCCTACAATGTGTAAGTACTGTTCATATAAATTTCCACATGCCTTTAGGCTTATTCAAGAGACTGCTTGGAGAAGCACAAAGTATAATGTCTATCGTTTTATTGTTGGATTATGAACTGCACTTCACATGATGCTACAGGCTATTTATATAAGCTTGTTTATCCATATGAACTTCTTCAAGGGCACAGCACAGAAGACCTTAATAAATTAAAACGAATTTCTCTGATGTTGTTTCATGAATGTTTGATCAGTATGAGTAGCAGGTTTGCATTAAAGAACTAGAGGAAAGCGATAAAATATACATACACTGTGCAGCAGAACCAGTTTACAGAAAGTGCCCACTGTATTCCTAGTAACTTTTAAGAATCCTTGTGAACATATAGAGTCACTGCTCTTACAGCTTCAGTTTTAGCCTCTCACCAGTTTCCTAATGGTGGGATCAAACATGAAACAACTGGGATTCTCTGCCAAAACCTAATGGAAATTTTACAGCAATAAAACTGGCAATCTCCTCTTCCAGGCTTCTAAACATCCATCCCAACCTCCTTGCTTTCCTCACTGACACTGCCATGTCCTTCTACAGACAACCCCATGAGAGCAGAGACCATATTTTCTTATTTTTTCCATCTTTATCATAAAAAGTAGTGATAAAGTTGAGTTGACTGAAGGCCACAAAGTAAGAATAAATGATTAGTCACACTCCGGAACTGCGGGGATACTCATCTGGAATGCTTGATGGTGGTGCTACAACTCAGGTAGCATTGTTAGAAGTGAATATGATATGACAGACAGAACAGAGTCACAGGATTCTGGTTTTAGACCTGATAACACTTCACTGGGAACCCTTCTACATCATTGCACTCACCGTAAAGTGAAGGTTCTACGTGACCTGTAATTCTGTATCTCTAAGAGGCCATGATTCCACGAGTAAGCAGCACTACCACAAGCCAGATAAATGGGCAGACAAGGAAACCATTCAATTTTTCTACTTTGGTAGCTGCCACTACCAAGAAAAACCTACAAACTGCAAACTATTTTGAAGAAAAATGGAAATAAAAGATGATTATCCTAAACAACTTAATTCAAGTGCAGTCCTTCAAGCAACATGTTTACACTTTAATAATTTAATAACATTTTTGCACATGTGATTTATAACCTTTTGCACTTCTCCTTCCATCTCTCATGATTTGGAATAAGCATGAAGACAGCCTACTGAATAAGCTCTATGTCTATAATAAATATTTACTAGGATTATATTCACATCTTTAGCCTGGGAAAATTCCCTACTACTTTAGCTTCTGGAACATGGGCTGGTGTATGACCAAGACAACATCTACATTCTTCAGGGCAGAGGGACTCTAAAAGCACAGCATTAATGTGCCTTGGTTTGTTTGTACTCTACTGCCTTAAATTCACAACCTGCCCTTGAAAGCTTGTTGTATGTTCTTCTCAGTCTGTGAATGTCAGCCTGACACTCCAGAGTACAGTCTGGCAACTGCGGTTTGGGGCCAAGCCCGGTGGCAGCTGTCTGCTTTGGAGGTACAGTTCATTAGGGCACAGCCCCGCCCTGTGGTTTACATACCGTCTACGGCTGATTCCATGCTACAGCAGCAGAGTTGAGCTAACACCCAAAGCCTAATGTATTTACAACATGGCCCACTACAGAAAATGTTTGCCCCTCCAGAGAAAAAGAACTTCTGCCAATTTGAATTCTAAGTTTACTTCTCTCATAGACGGTAAGAAACACAAACCCTAAGCAGCAATGGCAAAGGCCTGAACAGACTGACACATGCACACACACATGTAGGATCACAGCTCTGAGCATAGAACTGTAAACAGCTGCTTCTGACCTTTCATCTGAACTTGAATGCTATGAGGTTACAGCTCCTCACTAGCCCCCTTTCCTACAACATCCAACAATATAGGCCCTTCTCCAAAGGTATAATCATGTAACAAAAGAATATAATTCTTTCCCTAGAAGAAGTTGCCTGAAATTCTGCCAAACATTCAGTTTTATTTAGGAGTCTAGATACAAGGTTAGGACATAAGAAACTAGTAGAGCCCTACAGTCTTATGCTCTGAATAACACACACTTAAGGTTATAACACCAGTGACCAACACCACATACAGATTGATAAACACGTGCATTCATATTAAAATGCTAGAAATAACATACATATAGAAGTTACAGGAACACACAAGAAAATATCTCTCTTAATTATCAGAGTGAATAAGGCCTAAAATTTTATTTATTTATTTATTTATTTATTTATTTATTTATTTATTTTTGGTGACAGAGACAGAGAGAGGGACAGATGTGGACAGACAGACAGGAAGGGAGAGAAATGAGAAGCATCAATTCTTCATTGCAGCACCTTAGTTGTTCACTGACTGCTTTCTCATACATGCCTTGACCAGGGGACTACAGCAGAGCAAGTGACTCTTTGTTCAAGCCAGCTACCTTGGGCTCAAACCAGCAATCCTGGGCTTCAAGCCAGCAACCTTTGGGCTCAAACCAGCTACCATGGGGTCATATCTATGATCCCACGCTCAAGCCAGCGACCCCACGCTCAAGCAGGTTGAGCCCAGGCTCAAGCTAGCAAACTCGGGTTTCGAACCTGGGCCCTCCACATCCCAGTCCAATGCTTCAACCACTGCACCACCACCTGGTCAGGCAGGCCTAAAATTTTAAAATAATGATTTAAGGGTAACTGCACCAAAGATGTAAAGGTCAAGTCTATGTTTATATTTGCACCATGCAGGCAATATGTTAGACACTTGAAACATTAATACATGGATTATTTGATCTATTAGTCAATAGATTGCTCAAAATGCCTGCTATAGTTGGACTTCGTTCCCTTCCTTTCTTTGCTTACTAAAGACAAAATATTAGCTCTACCCTTTAGCAAATATTCTCATACTCCACCCATCAATAAAAATTTGCATGTATTAGCATAACTTAAATTAAAGCCATGAAGCGCGTTAATGTAAGCCATTTCATTCTCATTTCTCTGAAACCTTACATAAAGTGATAGAATATTTAGGCTGACAGATTTTTTTTTAAAGAAAATAGAAATAGAAGAGGTTTGTTTCACCTTCACATGGTGTCTTTCTCATGCAGAGTTCAGATTTCCACATTTGTATCCCTTTAAAGGATTTGATATGCAGGAAAAGAAGAAAGGATGACGGTAAACATTTCATCTTAGAGATACCTACAGACCACCACAGTCCACAATGAACAGAGGCTTAAAACTTACCTTTTACTGAAGTGTTCGGTGGAGGGCCTTCCATTCGCAAGTTCCACGGCGGGTCCCCCTGGTTAGCAAAGTCCCTCATTTTCAGATAGCTAATTGTAAGTCGAATGATGGACGCCTTGTCAAGCTGGCTGGTGATGGCTGCAGGTAGAGGCAACAACTTGGCCAATTCATAGAACTCAAAATTTTCTTTTCCCCGACGGGAGCGAGCCGCATCTCGGGATTTTTCCTTTCTCAATGCTTGTAAACTGAAATCAAAGAAGTGAAAAAATGTGTTTAGAACATAAGATTCTTTCATCAGGTAGAAATTGCTTTCTTTTTATTTCCTCTTTTTCCAGCAAAAAGCTACTAAAATCTCCTGCAAAATTTTAGGGAGCAAGGTATCATGAGTTCTAGACAATCTCCACTAAAACTGTAAATTCTACCTCTGGACTTATATGCCATAAACCCAAGTACACTGAATAAAAAGTTTGCTTGTTAGGTTCTTTTCCTTCAAGTGACGATGCATCAATATACATTCATTGTTGCAAGGACAAACATAAGATTTACAGATGATTTTTGATGTTGTCAGCAATAAACCATTTAAAAGACTGGGCTTATCTTCACATATCTATTCTCAAGCTAATGGTTTTGTTCATTTAACTATTGTCCCAGGGGAACCTTAAGCCATCAAAAGGACACATTTTTGAAAAATTTAATTTAATTATCATCTTGGAAAAAAAAAAGGGTAAATACAAACACAGAAACACATTCATAGAATCAACAAATAAAACGCTGATGGGAGGCCCTGGCCAGTTGGATCAGTGGTAGAGCGTTGGCCCAGTGTGTGGAAGTCCCAGGTTTGATTCTCAGCCAGGGCACATAGGAGAGGCACCCATCTGCTTCTCCATCCTTCCCTTTCTCCTTTCTGTTTACTTCTCCCTTCCCCTCCCACAACCAAGGCTCCACTGGAGTAATGTTGGCCTGGCGCTGAGGATGGCTCCATGGCCTCCACCTCAGGCACTAGAATGGCTCTGGTTGCAATGGAGCAACACCCCAGATGGGCAGAGCATCACCCCCTGGTGGGCATGCTGGGTGGATCCTGGTCAGGCGCATGCAGGAGTCTGTCTGTCTGCCTCCCCGCTCCTCACTTCAGAAAAAAAAGAAAAAGAAAAAAATGTTGATGTGCTTTTAGCCCTCGGTAAGGATCAAGATCTTCAGTCAGATAAAGAAACATCCTATTAAAGATCAAGATTTCAATGCAACTTTACAAATGTGCTGGCAATTAGTTAGTAAGAGAATACTTTCTTCCTTTCTTCAATGGATATACATTAATGGATAGACAGAGTCTCTAAAATACTAGAGGATAAAATACATTGCCCAGAAAAGTCAAACTTTAGGATAATATAAATTGAATGTTGAAAGATAAAGCCCTATCTGGGTTATTAAAATTTATAAACATTATAGACATATTACTTCACAGAAGAGGCAACAGGTAGAATCCAGTATTTTTCTTTAACTATTTATGTGCATTTCTGTTTGAAGTTTGCTCACATTGCTGAGGGCAGAATTTGGCACAACTCAAGTTGCCTGAGCAACTTGACAGAATTCTACCTGCTCTGAATTGCTCTGTTTTGTGTCTGACAAGAAATAAATTCAAAATTAGACACTAATGAGAGGTAATTGGGCAATAGTTATTGTATCCAGATATTATTAAAATATTTGTAAGTGTCCATTTTATTGAACTCTGAAGATATTTTAAATATGTGAATTTAGCATTCTGATTTCCCATTATAATATAATGAGAAAAAGAAATAAGAAAGGAGGTAAGACCAGAGGAATAGATTTGAATGAGCTTAAGTATGGCTCCAATCTCTATTAGCATAGTGTGAACAATAGCATTCCATATCACATTACAGCATACCTTATATTGTTCATGGTGTAAACACTGTGTTCACTGCAGACACACAAATTATCTTATTAAATATCTATGTAATTTAAGTAATACCATAATGTTCTAGTCAAATATTTGCTAGACTAATATTCCAACCAGTTTCATGTTTACTCTAGTAATAAAATATTCTACATTAGCTAACTACTGTGTTTTTCAGAACTACACAAGATACTGCTATCATTCTCAAAGTCACAGCAGTCTCAGGTGACAAACCTTTGTCTTAATATTTTGGGTGATAACTTCAGGCAGACAGACACATCCCTATTTTACAAGAAAAAGACATGTTATGACACTTATTTCCCAATAGTTTACAATAGTTGGTCTCCATTCAATTCTTTAAATGATCAGTTTGCCTTGTTGAAAATTATGTAGATAAAGTGAGAGAAGCCTTAAAATCTGACCAAGTGTATCCGGAATCCAGATTGCCAACGTAAGATAAAAGAATGATTTGTTTGCCTACCTTTCTATAACACAGGCAATCTATCTAACACCACCTAAGTAGTCACCTGTGCCAAAAGGACAGCCTTTCATGTTTTCTCTGCCACTTCTAGAGTGCAGTAGTTCAAGTTCAGGGCTCTGCTCTCTTTGTGTTTCTGTAACCAAACACTGCTCCAGAAGGTGGGCTGAACTTACAATTTCTTTTGGTCGGGTAAGTGACTATGATGGAGCTCTAGAGCAGAGGGTCACTCCAGGGCTGGCTGTGTTAAGGCAGAGCACGTCAATGAGCGCAGCTGCCTGACAGCGACCAGGGAGCTGCAGGCAGAGGCCGGAAAGGGGCAGCCCAGGGCCGGCAGCCCACTGCAGTTTGGGGCAAAGGCATGCCGGTGCTGTCAGACTTTCGGTTTTCCTATTTCTAGATAACAGAAACTGAATTTTTACATGGCATTTCCAATTTTATTTTATGTTTTAATTTTATGTTAGCTAATTAAAGTTTTAAAATTTATCAAGCCCATTAAAATATATCATTTTGTCAATAAAGGAGCAGGGACTCACTTTACAATTTGGCAATAATTTGGGAGACCACTTTCTGAAGGTAGATTTAATGGATGATTTATGTAATATTCCTTTTCACATGTCACTCAAATAATCACAAATGGACTCGTCTGTTATCTAGTTAATACTACTAATATTCATGCTGGGAGTGTATTTAGCTTAAGTAACTAGAGAATTAGGTGATTATTCTAAAATTGATATTAATGCACAGGTTTATCAATAATCTATGGAAAAAAATCTAATCCTATGGGAAGGAAAGCCCAAGATTATAGAGAGAAACCTAATGGGCTCCAAACCCTAGTAGAGTGGAGATGGCTTCCTATATTATCAATTCAGGGAAAGGGCATCCGTGGACACTGATTCCTTTTGTTGCACTGCCTAGCACTGCCTTCTGACACTTGACTTCTCTAAAATAACACTGAGCACAACTGACTTTATGTGTTCCTGCCCCACCTTCTTGTTTTCTCTTCTCTTCCCCCCCTCTTTTTTACTCTAACACAAGTTACCCGACCAGAGTAATCTTCTTGGCCATAATCTCAATAACAAAGGGTTTCCATGACTCCCATACCACATCATTATGCAGACACCATAGTTCAGAATACTTTCAGAATGATAGCACTGGGTCTGTAATAAGTAGTAATTGGTTTTGAGGGCAACAGCAATAAAATACAGTCAAAGGATTGTAGAGGTTATGGAGAGGCTGACAGAATAGATGAAGCTAAGGACCTTAAGACAATGACACAGATCATGGATTAATCCTTTGCCTGCTTTTGTGAAGTAGAGCCTAGTTATAAGCAATTCTCAAAATGAATTAAGGACTACATTAAAACCTAAAATAAACTTTATATTTATATATTCTGTTCTAAACCAAAAAATATATTTATAGAACTCTAAAGAAAGAATGGATTGCTTATACATGAGTAAATGTCGTGCTAATCTCTGCCATCTAAAATATGATTAAACTGCATAGCTACAATAAGTTACTCCCTGGGCTCAAACTTCCAACTTCTCTCATGTCCTTCCACTAAGGCTCTGAATAAAAGGAGGTAAAGACTTCTTTATTCCTCAGCAAATCAAAATTTTAACCCTTTTTGGTGAGGGTTATTATTAACCTCACCAATCATTACCACCAACCAGCCAACTAAAAACAAAAAAAAATTAATGGCCATTTCAAAAGAAAGGCAGATACACAAATATATGGATATAGACGGAAGGAAAATTTGGAAGTCCTATACAAAGTTGTGTGTATATGTGCATGTTTAGAGGAAGATAGTGAATGATTTTTATATTCTCTTTAGGTGTACTATCTCCTCAAATAAAAGAGTAATGATCTAGTATCTAGAATCTCCCCTTAAAGATTTATAAAGTTAAATTCCCCCTTTTTTGTCATTGGTGATACCAGAATTAATTTATCCTAAACAGGTATTCCTGGTTTAAGTGATATTATTTAATCTGTTTCTTCATTTTTACAAGATTCTAAAGTTATACCTTAAGAACAGATAATAAGCAATTAAAATTTTTTTACTGGTAATGAAAGTACATGTTGAATGTAAAGGGATTTTTAAAAATATTTTTATGAATTTAAAGTCCTCTTGGTGAAGGAGTTAGCAGACTCACCTTGGCCATTTGCAGCCATTGTGATTCTCAATTACAAAGTTGAGCCTCAATTTTATCATTTTATAAAATGAGGATGACAAACAGAATATTTTTGGCACATCTCCTGGGACCACTGGAATGACTCCTGTGAGAATTTCCATGGCAGTACACCGAACTACAAAGTCATAAATTCCTTGGCCAATTCTAGACTTTTAACAATTATGATAGTGTGTAAACTCTAAATGTGGAAGACTTCACTTCAGAATTTTACGACAGAGAGGAAGTCTAAGAAATTGGAAAGACTCAGAAATTCCCAAAATATAGTCCCACCCTTAAATTTGGAGCACAGAAACTAGAAGTGTGAGCTCTGTAGCCAGTTGTGGGTATTCACACTACACAAGGTTGTGGGCAACCTTGTAGTTCTCTCAACCTCCTTAGACCTCAATTTCATCATCTGGAAAACGGACCTTTTAATAATATCTACATTAGATTCTTGAGAGGAGAAATTGAGCTAATATGCATAAATTGCTATATGTCTGCCATATTGTAAATATTATATAAGCAATAACTTTTTTTTAAGTTTTATTTATTTATTTATTTTAGAGAGGAGAGGGAGAGACAGAGATAGAGAGTGAGAGAGAGAGAGAGACAGAGAGAGAGAAGGGGGGAAGAGCTGGAAGCATCAACTCCCATATGTGCCTTGACCAGGCAAGCCCAGGGTTTCGAACTGCGACCTCAGCATTTCCAGGTCGACGCTTTATCCACTGCGCCACCACAGGTCAGGCAATATAAGCAATAACTTTTACTATAATAAATATAAAACTTACATGGGAAAAAGATCAACTGTTGCAATCCTAGTACCACATCTGATCACCATCCTATTTCTCCATAATTCTTTATAATTTTCTTTAACCAAGCTTTGTTTCTACCATCATTTGTTGACTCTAAATTTTCTATAAATCAAAATTCTTGTTTGCTTTCCTCATTGTCCTCTCAAATTCCTTTCCCTACTGCCATTTATGATTTCCACTTTGATAAATTTAACTTCCCATGAAGTGACAGTAAAAATCAAACAGAGGAATATAAAACCAAAGGCCTCATTTGTCTGACAACAACTTTGAAACTGCCATTTTTTTTTAAACTCCTAGCATGTCCTCTCAAATGACGATGACTACTGAGTTCTGTCTGATGCCTTTCTCGGCGTGTCTTTCACACTAACAGAAGGCAGAGGGTAACTGCATGGAGTCAGACTGCCTATATTTAAACATTGTGTCTTATAACTTCCTAATTCTGTAAACTTAAGAAAATTATTTAACTTACTTTGTCTCGGTTATGTTCATGTATAAAATGGGAGGATAACAGTATCTGCTTCATAAGGTGCTTGTCGGAATTAAATTTAATTCTTATAAAAACATTTACAACTGTGCCTGGAACATAGTAACACTATGTAAAATGTGCTTAATAAAAAATCTAAGCTCTTTTCATAGTGATTGTCCAATGCTTTGAGGTCACAATGTTCAGTTATAATGTACACTCTGTTCTCACCAGTATGATTCCTATTCACTGGTTCTGACATATCACATTATGTACTTATATGAAATAAACTTACTTTATTGCAGAGATATGTACTTTTCATTCTAGTACTCCTAATGCCTATGATATATATGTTGTGTATTATAGCTGTACTTGATGAGTTGTTCAAATTAAATATAATTATATTTAATTTATTATATAAATTAAATATAAATATATATTTATTCATTTATATATTAATGAAATATATATTTATATATTTAAATATATATATGTTTCATTAATGAAAGAGTAAATGTTTAAGTAAATTATTTTCTGTCCTAGGAAAAGAGGCCACTTTTTAGTTCATTAAATTATAAAAAAAATGGCATTCAATTGCAAGATAAGTAAATTTGCTTATACATAAAACTGAACATTCAAACAATTGAAGAGAATAGATTGCTGAGAAAGATTGTGAAACTTCTGTGGAAGGCTTCAAATTTGTAATGATAATTATTATTTAGATAGAGTATATGCAGAAAGATGATCTTTCAAAATATCTTCCAAAACATCACAATGTAAAATTTCTCCTTGAGGTCAGACACAGCCCCAATTCCAGGACCATGGAGAGCTCACACAGAAATTTTGGTGATGGGGAAGGTTGGGAATACACCAGCACCGACTGCTTTGGGCTCCACAGTGGGGTCAACACTGAGTCATAAAATTCTGCTTGAGCTGAAATGAGCAAAAAAATTTTTCAAATAGGTATAAAAAGTTGAAGAAGAGGCACAACCAGGATCACCAAACCAGTATTATAAAATTGATTCATGATTCACAATATCACAGAAGCTGCCACAGAGCTGGATAAGGATGCCAAATGTTTATTGGGCCACTTGTTCATGGTGGAAAAAAAACCAAACAGATAAATTTAGATTTGATAACATTAAATTAAGAGAGGTAAGTTATCCTTTCAGATGATTAAATATAGCTTTGCAAAATTGGTTGCTTTTGTTTCCTACTTCACAGAAATGGTTGTGATAATTATGGAAATAATATCTCTAAGATCTACAGAGTATGGTGCAGAGCAACAAGAATCATCACCACAGAGGAACAACAGGAGCATGCCAATTTAAATTTCTTCCCCTCAATGTCTTCTTCACAAATCAGATTTTTCTCAGTTTTTAAAAATAATTAATAGTTATATTAATATCAGCATCTGATATGGACATTATTGATAGATGCACACTATCTATACATGGAAATGCCCTCTCTACACCTAAATTTTAACATCTGCATATAATCTTGTAGAATACAATAATTTATTCCTGCCATGTAAAAGAACATGGCAGGGTTTGGCCATCTAACTGTAGGGGAAAGGAAAGATAGGGTCAGAACCACTTTAAATTTTACCTTTTAAAAGTGCAGCTAAGGAGTCAGGCAGGCAGGTTTTTATGGATTTTCCTACTTGTTTTGCTTAGGAGAACCCAGTACTACAGACTTCTACTATTTATCAATTAATCTGGCATGCAGCCTCAAAGGAAGAAGGTCGACCTGTATTAAAAATGCAGCCATCAAAAATTCATCAAAGACTTCAGCATTTTAACTCATGGACCTTTGAACACCTGGATACTTGTCAGATCTCTAGTCATAGTTAACGATGAAATCTATAGTTCCTCCAGTACCTACACGTGCCCTGACATGAGCTGAATGAGGAGCCTTCCCAGAGAAAAGGTAAAGATTCTATAAGCACTGCTTGCTTTTCTTTCATTAGTTTCAATAAAACAACCTAGCACACTCTGACATCACATAGAGTTCAAAGTCAATCAAATCAGCCTACTGCAAAGAAAAATATCTTTCAGGAGTATTTTCCCTCGTGATTGTAAATATCAGCTTTCTTACAAGGTATTATAACTGAGAAATGCATAAACAACTATTATCTGGTAGGATTATGCACAACATAGCTTGCAAATTGGAGTCTTTTAATGCTCTCCAAGAAAAGGCAATAATTTCAGTAACCTTCCTTTAATGTATGAAGAAAGCAGTACAGTAAATGCTGGAAGTTAAAACTGGAACCTTCAAGTTCAAGGTAAGAACTCTGCTGCTTAACTAATGCACTGCTCATAGCTGTCATCATTAATTTATGTTAGCCTCTGTAAACATCAAGAGTATAATAGGCCAATTTCACAACTAAATATAGATGCACATTTTGCCCTTATATAAATGGCAGATTGCTGCTGTAGATCATCGCTGCAGCAACACGTCAGTAAAGATGCACTGTTTGATGGTCTGATGCTCACACAATATATAAAACCAGTTGTAATGGTTGTTTGGAAGCAAAGTGTAACATAGCAGCAAAATTTCATTTGTTCCACAAACTCAGGATATATTAAGCTTGGCTGACAAAGACTGTTTGATGTGCTAAATCAGTTTGACCTTCATTCTTGCTTTATTTTCTCATTTAACATGTGAAATAACCATTATTTCTCCCTATGTAAGAAAATATCATGAAACTGATTGCTTAAAAAATGTCAAAAAAAATCTGCAACTGCTAACTAATATTTGATAAAGTATCAAAATCAAGATATGTTCTTAAATTTTCTAAAATATATTCTGATTGAATAACCATGACCCATTTTTTTCTGACTTGTGGTAAAATAGATCAAAAGAATAATTAAAGCCATTCAACTGGAGGCCTTTCCTCATTTTCAGAAGATGCCTTGTGTATGTTTGAACTTAATTAAATTAATTGGTTTTAGCCAATGAGCATTTTTATTCTTAACACTTTAAGTAAGAGAATATAATTCCAGAATGAGTCATTAGAATAGTAATAAAAAAGCTGAGAATTCTGCACAATCCTTTTGAACCAATGGTCACCTTGATTCAAATAACCCTTGAATGAACCACAGCAAGACCAAACTATTCATTGTATGCTTTGGTGTCTGCCAAAAACCTCATGAATCAAAGTGTTTTGTTCTTCATTTTCCCCCTAGAACTTTAAGCCATACCACTGGCAGTTTCATAATAATGGGAAAACTGCAGCTTTATCAAGTAATTTCTCTCCACCCAATAAATAGCTCTTTACCTTGGAGCAACTTGTATATTTCACACCTTAAATTTCTATTTACCAAATCAGCTAATCACTTCACAATTGAACTCAGAACAAAAAAAAAAAATTATCAATTAAAGTGGTTGAAACTCCTGCAAATTATCATTTAGGAATGAAGTAATTGCTTTCATCAGGACAGAAAAGCCCGCCAGAACAGAAATGTCACTTTAGATTAGTGTTCTCACTCCTGAAGCTATGGATGACACAGCTGATATAAGACTAAATGCCAAGACCAATCAATTGCTTTTGTGGCTCTGCTCTGAGCTGCTGTAAAAGGGGCCATTTTCTAGGATCTACTCTTCATTATAGTAAATGCTATCTCCTTGGTAACATAATTCCATTTCTCATAAATTCTGTCTGAGAGCATTGTCCTAACAATGGATGTTTGTGGAAAAGAATGCTGTTGGTTTAATGCACAGAATTCAATGTGAATGGCTGTCAAACTGCTATAGTTTACTAGTTCTTAAACATAAATTGAAGTCTTACACATTAAAAAGAATTCTTGGGGAAAAATGAATGTCCCGAATAAGGGTAAGATACTATATTTGAAGGTTCTGTGCTACTGGTTCAGAATTTTCACTATCCTAGTATTTATCTGTCCTATACATTAAACCAGTCAGCTCAAGCGCATGCCAAAGGAATGGTGAATACTTCGCTCACTTTCTCAGCAGTGCACTTTGCAAATTTGAAACCTCAGAAGCAAATCCGGACTTCTTAGGCAACTGTATGTGATTTGTCAAAAGTTAGAACTATGTTTTGTTTTTTCTTTTAAAGCGCTGAGCCCTTCCTGGAATGCATCCAGATCTGATTTGTATGTTCATCCTCTGCAGTTACAATAATCTGGGTGCAGGCTCCAACTAAGAGGAAATTGAAGACGCTAATATAGAGACAAATCAACAATTCCCTGTCCTGCTCTGAGTCTGGAGTTTAGAAAGAGATTCAGGATCATAGGTTTTTGCCCAACATGGGATACAGGCTTTCCCGTCATGGTGAGCACGCATGTGTAACTTCCATGAACAGCAACAGGATTCACACGCACACACTGACAGGAATATCTACTGCTAAATACTGGGAGGGGCGGAGATCTCTGTTAGATGGCAAAATGGGAGGGGATGGTAGGCACCCTGTCACAGCAAGACATCTTACTGACCATCCGAGGGGCAACTTCCCAGCTGCGGGAATTTCTACAACTCCAAGGAACTACAGTATTAATTTTCATAGTATCCGTAGCAGAAAAGTACACATACTGTTTCTGATATTAAGATTATTCAGTTCCACCACAGAATAGCATCGACCTTAACAATAACAGCTAATTTGAATGCTTACTATATTTTAGCCAGTGTCTAACTATTTTAAACACTATCTCATTTTATTCATTACTGCTAAAAATCAACAATGGGGGTGAGAGCCACAAGTATGGAAGGTTGATAATCTTCGCTGGATACATTTGAAACTAAAAACAACATTGCTTTCAGCCACTTTGGAGGGGCAGGCTGTCTGGGTTTTGCACTTTCCCCACACACCCATCCCTGAAAATGGGGCAATTTTCATCTCAGGGAGAACTTCCCCAGAATCTGGACTTTTGGGGCTAAAAACAGGAAAGTCCTGGGCAAAACAGGACAGTAAGTCATCCTGCAAGTAACACTGCCCCAACTCACAAATAAAAAAATCAAAGTACAGAGAGAGAAAGTAACTTGCCCAAAGCCAAAGATGACTTGAGCTGGAATTTGAACCTGGGCAAGATAACTCAAGTTCAGCCTCTCACTGCTCTCCGTCACCTCTACAGAATAAGGTCATGATTCCCCACTTCTCTATTTTACTTATATGACAATTAAGTCAAGGATAAAGTTTTATTTGATTCATAATCACCAAAAAAATTTTGTAATTGCTATGAAAAATTATTTTCTTAATAAAATGTTCAATAAAAACCTTGTTTTGGGGGCTTATAAATATATTCCAATTTAGAGGAGATAGATTTGCTTTTAATTGCTCTAAGACCCAAAATAAATTGCTCTAGAATTCAAATTCAAATGACCTTTCTAGAGGGAAAATTTTTCATTTTAATTTTCTTTAAAAGTAATTTCAAACATTTTTCAAAACACAACTAAGTGAAAGAAAGCTTTCAAAAATTTTCAAGCTTGATAGGAGAAATCTAAAAAGGAAAAAGCATGCTTTGACAAGTTTGAAGATCTTTAAGTAGGAAAAATAAAAGTTATTATGGTCATGTGAACACTGCAAAAAATCACATACTTTTACTTAATCTCTATGAGCAAACCATTGGACTATAGCTGCCTTCATTCTTTTGTGAAATAGACATAATTAACTAAAATGGTCTCTCTTTCTTTAAACACTACAACTGATGATGACATAGGTCCATCAGTCTTAAGAGATTCTATACGCTATCCACATCTTTTTTTGTTTTTTAGTGAAAGAGGGGAGGAAGAGAGAGGGAGGGAGGAAGAGAAAGGGAGGAGAGGGAAGAGAGAGAGAGTGGGACAGACCAAGAAAAGACAGACAGGAAGGGAGAGAGATGAGAAGCATCAATTCTTCATTGCAACACCTTAGTTGTTCATTGATTGCTTTCTCATATGTGCCTTGACCGGGGGGGTCCAGCTGAGCCAGTGACCCCTTGCTCTAGCCAGCAATCTTGGGCTCAAGCCAGCAACCTTTGGTGACAGGGTGGTTCTGTGGAATTAGACTAAATATGTATATGCAATGGCCAAGATGGTTGCAGGTGCCAGAGGTTACCATATATAATTCAATTTGAGGGGTCTTGATACCTCACTGAGGTGCTTTATAAAGTAGGAAACACAGAAAGTCCCCATTTATTTTTAGGATTCCATTATTCAGTCAGAAACCAAGTCTTTCATAAACCTATTTTTTTTAAAAAAATCTTGATAAATGTGTAGTCCTCTCATAAAAGAGAAACTATAAGTAAGTTATTCCAAGCCTAACCTACTTACCTTACAGGATGATAAAGATAAACAACATGTCAATGCTTAAAATATATGAAAAGAAATAATTTAAACACATCTTATTTCATGAATTTATAATAGGTTATCTCATGATATGTGCATATATATAACTTAAAAAACCTAGATATCGCCAAAAAAAACCAAACCCTAGATATCTTATTAATTGAAAGTCAGTACTAAATTTCCTAATTTTGAACAAATAATTTCCATAACTTTAATGGTAATATGAGTCCAATCTATTGATAGAGAGTTCTCAGATGTAGGAAAGCACATGATGATTTGCAAGCTGATGTAAAAGAAATTGCTTAATTGAAATGGAGCAATGGAAGCCAGCAATTTTCTCAAGTGGCTGCTATTACAAAGCCTCCATAAATAACTTTAGTATCTGAATCTATAAGCCACCAAATAATTAGTTGAAAAATACAAAATGTATACCAAAGTGTTGGGCATTTCTTCTCTGAACTGTCAGCTCAGTACAGTTCTTGACCAAAATGGATGATACCCTGTTGCCTTTATCCACTGAAAGATATGTCACAAAAAGCCCTTCTTTCTTAAATCCACCTGCAGTCTTCTCTTGAACTTGATTTGATTTTGTTTGGGCTGAAATATTAATCTCAGAGGCTCCCACTATGTCTCCTTTCACATTATCATATATGCAAGAAAAAAATTTTTTAGTCTTCTATGCCCAGACATTATTCAGGGAAAACCATTTGTAACTAGATAGAGATGTGGACCCATAGTTGACATGTCTTTCTTCTTAAGAGGAGCCAGATATCTAGATTTTTCAAATGTAAAGTCCTTAGTAATTTTAAATGTTGGCATTTCATTGAGACATGAAACTCAGTGCAGTCTGCTGTGGGTCTCATTTGGTTTAACACCATTAATAGCCTTTTCTGAGAGTAAGATGTAATTATGGGGTACACAGGTATGAGAATGTAAGAGTCAGGTGACACTGAAAAAATGGGAAGAAGCATAAAAGGGAGGGAAATGAGGAAATTTAGTTTAGAC
The DNA here is from genome assembly GCF_036850995.1 of Saccopteryx leptura. Taxonomy (NCBI): domain Eukaryota; kingdom Metazoa; phylum Chordata; class Mammalia; order Chiroptera; family Emballonuridae; genus Saccopteryx; species Saccopteryx leptura. The sequence continues at coordinate 104,087,740 of NC_089508.1, read as the reverse complement.
AAAAAAGAAACCATCATTATTAACAGTGATTTGCTTTGAGTAGTAGCATCTCTGCTTTTACTTTCCTCTGTTTTACAATTTTTCTATAAATCATCACAAAAAATTAGATAAAATTATTACTTCATACGATTAAACTGATTATTGAAAGTAACTCAGAAAATTAAAAATACTCATGCATTTTTGTTCATAGATCCACATAGCATGTTTAAGCCACATAGTTTCAAACATTTAATCAAATGTGAAAGTTTAATCAGTTCACCATAGTGCAGCGGTTCTCAACCATATTTTATTTAAAAATGTATTGTATAATAAATATGTATTTTCTGATGGCTTTAGGCGACCCCTGTGTTTTGGTTATTCAACCCCCGCCGGGGTCGCGACCCACAGGTTGAGAACCGCTGCCATACTGGCATTATGTATAAAAAAACCTTTAATTAGCCTGACCAGGCGGTGCTGAAGTGGATAGAGCGTCGGTGGACTGGGATGCGGAGGACCCAGGTTCAAGACCCCGAGGTCTGGTTTGAGCAAAGCTCACCAGCTTGGACCCAAGGTCTCTGGCTGGAGCAAGGGGTTACTCAGTCTGCTGTAGCCCCAAGGTCAAGGCACATATGAGAAAGCAATCAATGAACAACTAAGGTGTCGCAACGATAAACTAATCTCATCTCTCTCCGTTCCTGTCTGTCTATCCCTATCTATCCCTCTCTCTGACTCTCTCTCTGTCTCAGTAAAAAAACAAACAAACAATAAACCTTTAATTAAAAGTTAAAATAGTCCGTTTCACAGTAAGTCATCAGAGTACAGCCCCCCCAAATCAGTAATTACAGTAACAATGCTAAACAATAATAAAGTTGAAAGAGTACCTTAAATATATAGTATGTCCTCAGTAAGTATTTTTTGAAAGATGATTATGGTGATGATAATCTGAATATCTTTAAAAATCATCATTAAAAATAGTAAACAACACAGCCAATATTAGTGGTATGGAAATTAAACATACCCAGTAAATCAGTCCTTGAAATAATAATCTTATAATAAATAAGGGATTGGAAAGGGAAAAGGAAGAAACACAAATACTGCCCTCCCTGTCAAATCATACACTCATTAATTCTTCTGTTTGATTATTTAAATTCTCAAAACACAGTCTTGTCCCCTCTCTATGCTCTGGGGGTGGCACAACAGTGAGCACCAAACAGAGGCAAAATGAGTGAAGAAGGAGAAAGAAAAATAATGATCCTGTATAGCCTCTCTTTGTTAATACATGGGCATATTTCTAAACACCAAATCACCATAAATCCTTCCTACAAGTCAGAACCATCACAATAAGGGATAGGAAAAATTTCTAAGGGAAAATTCTAAATCTTCATGTAATTATTGTATCTATTTGCTATATCTGCATGTTTATGTGTAATCCAAAAAATACAAAAAAGTGGACAGAGGCAATGCTCCGAACATATTTAGGGATCACAGAGAAAGGATTCAAATTAAGATGAGATAGTAAATCTCTGTAAGTTTCAGAATGACTGAATAAGCCAGACATCTAGAGAGGCCTTGTGAAATTCAGTAAAATCTTTGGACCACTGTTTTCCTATAGCTGAATCTCCTTAACTTCTAGGTAGGTTTTTTGCCTTATTTATTTATTTTTAAATATTTTTATTATATACATAATATACATGGAAGCACATCCATCTGCTTTCCTGACACTGGGGCATCTGTGGTCTTCTCACGTCCTTCTGGCTATATGCTTTTAAACTTTGGCAACATCCTTTCCCACTTGGACAGAGGCTGACAGCTAAGGTAGAAGGGACAGCCACAATGTCTATGTGCTCAGTCTGCTACTTTATGAAATAGATCAGAATGACACAATTCTAGTCAATTTCTCTCTCAAGGGTAGAAACAAGAGAAACATTCCTATGTAAGAGTCAGGCATTATTCTTTATCTGCAGCTTCCAGGATGGATTGTACAGAACATCTCAACTGAGAAAGCAAACACACACAGCCTACTGGAATGCATCCCAAGGCAACACACCCACCACCACTCCCTGTGTATGTGACACAGAAAGAAATGGTGTGTGCCCAACTTTAGGCTATAATTTTATTGATAGACTCTGATGACATTATAAAATCCATAAGGGCAAAGAACAAGTGATTTGCTTATGTCACTAAAAATCCAATACAAAATTACAGCTTTCATTTAGAAGCCATTTGGATTTTTTTTTTAATTAGTCATAACACATGGTGATCATTACCTCTATTTGGATCATGATGACAAAGAAAAATAAAATCAAGCCAATGTCTACAAAGACAATAACCCTAAATTCTTCAATTGTACTAGGACAACTCTAGCTTTATAATGTTCTATACAGATTGTGAGATATAAGCCCTGGCCAGTAGGCTCAGTGGTAGAGTGTTGGCCTGGCATGCAGGAGTCCCAGGTTCGATTCCCGGCCAGGGAACACAAGAGAAGCGCCCATCTGCTTCTCCACCCCTCCCCCTCTCCTTCCTCTCTCTCTCTTCCCCTCCTACAGCCAAGGCTCCATTGGAGCAAAGTTGGCCCGGGTGCTGAGGATGGCTCTGTGGCCTCTGCCTCAAGCGCTAAAATGGCCCTGGTTGCAACAGAGCAATGCCCCAGATGGGCGGATCATCACCCTCTGGTGGGCATGCCAGGTGGATCCTGGTCGGGCGCATGCGGGAGTCTGTCTGACTGCCTCCCCATTTCCAACTTCAGAAAAATACAAAAAAAAAAAACCAAACAACAAATTGTGAGATATATGTTAATCAGAAAATCAAACCATAAAGATTTCTCTAAGCATCCACTATGTGCTACTATGTGCTAAATGCAGATTTAGATCTTAATGTGTGAAGAAGCAAGTTTAGGTCTTTTACACATTTATGTTCATTATGCATGAGCTTGCATAAATTCCTGATCAATTTGTACAAATAAAGCAGGAACAGGAAAGATAATGCCTCTTCACTACCTGTCAATGCACTCAACTTTCATGTAAGCTCAACAGGTACTATGTGTCCTCATTTAGATAGCACAGATTTGGGTGAGGGTCTTATAGTCCCTGAAGATCTGCCCATCCACTTTCGAAGCATCGATTTAACATGCTCACAAGGGTTGAAGGTCATTTGGAAATATGTCAGTGCCAAGGAAATTCTACTACGAGAGAGAGAGAGAGAGAGAGAGAGAGAGAGAGAGATCCTGAGATCCTATTGAAAAGTAGAGACTTTCTTTACTTTCTCAGGATACTTGTACTCCTAGGCAGGATGAGGCCAACTGGGCCATCACAGACAGGTTCATGCTGTTACTAGCAGGTCCTAGATAGAACCAACATGTGTATACAAGTGATCTGCACAAAGGTCTAGATTAGACAATTGACAAGTCATCTGGAAAATAAGTAGAGTTAATTGGGTAGGTCCAAGTGGGTGCACATACAAAAGCTATTTAATTTAAGGAAGATACAACTGAGACAATCACAGTTATTCATTCCAATCAAATACTGATCAATAAGTCGTGAGACCCCAGTGCTGGGCCAAGCTCTGCCACTAACAGCTGTATGATTCCAGACAATGTATTTCATTTCTCTGGCTGTATGTTTGCACACATGAAAAACAAAGAGATTTTTTTCTAGAACATCTTTCTCCTGAAAGATTTTATTTTCACTTGCTTTAGCCACATAACATTAGTGAACTACTGGGAAATATTCCTGATGTATATTAATGTTTTTGTCCAATTTATCTACAGCTTTAAAGTGGCATGTCCTTCCCACACCCACTGCTCAGCCTGTTACTAGGACCTGATACAGTCACAAAGGCCACAGTAAGTGACCATGCAACCTGACTCTCACGTAGGATTCAGTGAAGTTGCATGGTTCTATACTCATGAACAATACATGAAAACTGCCTAAACTAAAATTTCTGATTCCTAACCATAAATTACTTTCATCTTCATCTTTTCAAAGGATATCCTGGGTTTTTTCCAGAACTGACAAAGCAGAGCACAGAAGAGTTACCCTTGAGTTATAGTTAAAAATGAAATCGGCTACATAAGCTAAAAGAAGAATACAATTTATGTAAGAGTTATAGCTCTGTTTTAAGCATAAATTAAAGTTTTGGTTGTTGTTGTTGTCTTTACTCTGGGTGGGAGCGGTTCAAATGATGGGAAAACTGTAATTTGTAAAGTCTGCTGTTTACCCTCTATGTATGATATAATATAATGCCATGGACCACTCCTACAGAATGTCAACCGTTTGGATGAAGCAATCAACACACACATGTTGGTGTCTATCTAGCATCAGGTTAAATTCAAATAAATCAATAATCTATATCTGGTGAGCACCAGTGTTTTTGGAACAATGTAGACACAAATAAAACACTCCTATCCCTTCCCAACGTAAGTAATAGGTAAGTAATCTTATACCATTGTTTAATGTTTGCATATCTGACTCTGCAGTTCTTCCAAAATATAGGCTCAGATCCCATGAAATCATCTGGCCTGTAATAGACCTGAAAGCAGCCACCATATCATCTCCAATACCTGGTAAGCCACTGAAAGCCGTAATGTCCAAAGAAGTGGTATGACTACCAACATTCCAACTGACTCATGCCTTTTGACTTGCTTAGAGGTATATGACTATTGGAATCATATCAGATTGCATTATTCTTTAATTGACATATAAATCTAATTTGCTATTAGTAACACTATACCTACAAAGAGCATAAGCAGGTCCCAATGTGTAATGCCTGGAATTACTTTAAGTACTAAGATAAAAACAGCAAGCCCTATGAACCATGTGTTAAATACAAATGAAATCTCCTTTCAGTTGAAATGTGCAGAGAATTTTTAAAAGCATAAAAAATGTTTACATTAATTTCACTTCAACTTTTGCAGGCTGGATAGCACATTTTGAGTATACTAATTACATTCTTGATTTTTTTTTTTTAGTGAATAATATGTAGTTTAAAGTTCCAGAAAACACCAAACTACAAGTATTCTAAGTTTAGGGGCAAATGAAGGTAGAAGTGTAAAATGGGAGAGACTAAAAGGGAAAAGAAAGCACCTTTACAAAAGAGCCATTATACCTGATAGGCTCCATGCAAGACAGTTGAAATGTGAGCTTCAGTATTCAAAATAGAAAGGATACAATCATATGTCTGGTTAACTCACAGGAAATAGTTCCAGAGACAATTTTACACTAACTACAGTGATTTGGGCAATTTTTAAAAATAATACCAGCCAATTTCTCTCCATTATACTCTGCTGGCAGAAAATAAAACATTTTTCTTTGAAATGATTGCCTTTGGTTTTGTCAAATCATGCATTCTGTCAACATGTGGTCACCATTTCTACATGATCTTTCTGCTTCCCTAGAAAAGGATGAATTCACAGCCTGAACACTGATATAAATATGTAATCTTGCAACTGATAAAGCTTCTTCCATTACTGCCAAATGAAGAGATAAGAAATTGATGTGATAGCAAAAGAAATAAAACCAAAAAAGATGACCAAAGAAATCTAAAATTCAGATTCTTGCACCTACTCCAGAGCTAAATGAAGAAAATGCAAGTGCTGATCATTTTCCTCACTCTCACACAGTGAACATGCGAAGTTCATGATTTTAAAACACTAACACTTGGAACCAAATTTGAAAACCCTAGTGATGTCGATAGATACTCTAGAAACTTCGCTGTAGCTAGTAAAAGGTTAGAGCAACAAAGGTTGTAAGAAAGCCTCAAAATAAGACATTATCTTGTCCCTAAAGGCTTTTGGGTACAAATGTGAAACATCTGGGCTGTAATTGTTTCCACTATGTCATCACTAGGACGGAGATCCTTATCTCCAGTCTCTACATTTTAAATGTTAAATTCTTTTGCAAAAAGCATAGATATTTGTTTTGTTGCTGCCACTCTGGGCCTTAGTTTAGTGAAACAGAGTTATCTCCTTTCTAAGGTAGTCACTGCAATGTTGTCTACCCTAGTAGCTGGGATTTACCAGAGTGGACACTCAGAAAGTATCCTTGACAATGTTGATTTTACTTTACACAATGGCTTAGCATATATGGCATCTCAAACTAATTTATATTAGAAAGAAAGAAAGAAAGAAAAGAAAGAAAAGAAAGAAAGAAAGAAAGAAAGAAAGAAAGAAAGAAAGAAAGAAAGAAAGAAAGAAAGAAAGAAAGGAGGAAAGGAGGAAAGGAGGAAGGAAGGAAGGAAGGAAGGAAGGAAGGAAGGAAGGAAGGAAGGAAGGAAGGAAGGAAGGAAGGAAGGAAGGAAGGAAGGAAGGAAGGCAGAAAGGAAGGAAGGGAGGGAGGGAGGGAGGGAGGGAGGGAGAGAGGGAGGAAAAAGTAAAGAAAGAGAAAAGAAATCAATTATAAGAAAAAGCACTGAGATACTTCAAATGGTAAAGAAAACAATTTCCAGTAAATCTTGAATTGGATAAGATGTAAGTGGGAACTTTTACAGTGTATGAAAGAGATTGCAAAAGAGAAAACTTTAATCAGAAAAAAATACTAGCAACTTGCCAAGACTTAAAACGTGTTTTAAGGGTATAGGACTCAGAAACAGTCATTTGTTTCCTGCCCTGTGTACTGTTAAAATGTAAAATAAGACCTGACCGGTGGTGGCACAGTGGACAGAGCATTGACCTGGGATGCTAAGGTCCCGGTTCAAAACCCCAAAATTGCCGGCTCATCTGACTGGAGTGCAGGTTCACCAGCTTGAGAGCAGGGCCACCGGCTTGAGCATGGGATCGTCAATGTGACCCCATAGGCACTGGCTTGAGCCCAAAGGTTGCTGGCTTGAACCCAAGGTCACTGGCTTGAGCAAGGGGTCGCTGGCTTGAGCAAGGTGTCACTGGCTTGGCTGGAGCCCCTTGGTCAAGGCACGTATGAGAAGCAATCGATGAACAACTTAAGTGCCACAACTACAAATTGATGCTTCTCATCTCTCTCCCTTCCTGTCTTTCAAAAAAAAAAAAAAAAAAAAAAAAGGTAAAATGTAAGCCACACAAGATGTTATTGAGAATGAAGTTCTACCGCTGAGCAACAAATGAGGTAGTTGCACAGATAACATTTCTATCACAACACTTGTGATAGAACTATCTGGGTCTCAACAGTACAATCACCATGTAAAGAGGGCAGAGTAATCAATGCTACTTCTTTGTCCATGTAAAACCTCAAGTTGCGAGAACCAATTGGAATTTTCAGCTAACCAGAATGTTTTTTGTAATCTTACCTTCTTAGAGGAGAAAAAAACACAAGGAAATTACCAAGAACAGCAAACAGTAACAGATTTTTTTCTTTTCCATCAACTACATTCATTCTATACTGACTAATCTGGTTCAGAAGAAAAAAAAAAACCAAAAAACAAAAACGTGATTTGAGCCTTGGCAAAAACCAAGAATAATGAAGGAAAATCCCAGTCTCTAACGGTATTCCATACCATCAAATAATGGGGAAGCACTGATTCCTAGAAAGAAGCACAGGGTGGAGAGGGAACCAGTCAGACCTTCGACTGTAGCTTCTGTGCCCTGAGCCTCAGTTTCTACTTGAAAGATGGAGAAGAGAAGATAGTAGATATGCCTAAGGCCCCCCATCTGTTCTAAAATTCTTCTTATTCCAAGATTTTCACCAGGGTGGGGGTTAAAACAAAAACACTATTTTGCCTACCTCAGGACTGACTAAAAGATAACGAGGTAGAATGTCATTTTCTAATCAGTCATCTAATAACAACCTCCTGTCACAGCAATGCAGGCATCACCACTTGCCCTAAAGGGAGGGCATCCAAGGGCCTGACTGCTAGGCTCACCTGCCTGTCGGCATCCACTCTGAAGGGACAGTACCTGGGCTATCTCACCTGTTAAATATTTGCCCTCATAACCACATCTAAAGGCTATCTAGTTCAAGAGACTGCTTTCTAATAATTATACTTACTATGTGATCTACTTTTAAACACATTTACAAAACTTAAAGAAATTATAGTCTATTCCTTCTATTTCCCAGTGGTCAATTTTAATAAATGAATTCAATAAAAGTAGTTAATAATTGAGCACTTACTACATTCTTAGTGCTGTACTAATTCATTGCTTCATATGGTTTCTCTCACTTAATCTTTAAACAACCATGTGCTTATATATTTACACATGGGGACAGAGTGTTTCAAGTGGTCACATTATTTACTTAAAGTCTTCCAGCTAGTTACTAGAAGATCCAGGGTTCTATCCCAAAATGATCTGTCTACAAAGTATTAACATTCAATAAGCATGGTTAACACCTGGCAGGTGAGCTGACTGGGAAGAAAGGGTAGGTAGGGTCTAACCATTGAAGATAAAGTAGGTTACTTTTAAAACATGAGTTACTATTTTTAAAAATATCTCATCTAGGCTAAGGATTGTGGTGGTAGTTTAAGAAATCTTATTTTTAAAAATTTATGAGTTTAGTTTACATAAATCTGAAAATGAAATAACATGGTTGCATTGTGTGGCCATCTGCCACTCTCATTGGCATCTCTAGTTACAAAATTTGAGAATACTGGTAGTTTTGCTGCGGAGTTAATTGAAGCCTTCCTAAGAATAATTTTAATTTAGTGTTTTAGAGCCAAATTCTGCTTTATGACTCCCATTTCACATAGTATTTCTGAAAACTAGAGCAAGCCAAGGGTCTGATTGGCATTTTGAAAAATTTCAGATTGAAACATAATCCAGCTATTTTCTGCTGTTCATCCAGGGTTGATCCCAAGACCCAGCTATGTGAAAGTGGCTTTCCAAGTGGGTGTAAGCATGGCCAACGATGCTGAAGAGAGGGTTGGTCCATAAGCATTTACACTCTCTACCTGTATTATTTTACTTTCCACTTAACTACAGTTATCTTTGTCCCCTCTACCTTTATTATATAATAAAAAGGGCTAAATGTTCAACACATGTATAAGGCTTAACATTTGTTAGGTTACAAAGTAAAAAAAGCATATTATATATGGCTTTAAATTTATTCCCAGCACTTTCTTCTACCCAAGGATCATATTTTATGTTTCCTGACAATACATTTTTTTTCCAGTATTTCCTCAGACAGGAAATACTTACTTTTGGGTTCAAGGTAGCAACTTTCTTCAGATACAGTATAAAGCACACATTTGAGAGAGTTCATCAGTTACTCTTCATGTCTTAATTCAGCCATGCTCTCTCTATGAAGAGTCATTGCTTTCACTAAACTTTATTCTGACTATTTACAAAATAAGAGGTAAAAGACTCACTGATATTCTGAATACATTAATGAAGAGACAACAAAAAATTTGGAGGGAAAACCTTAAGCATCCTTTATTATCGTCACATACACACAAAAAGCATCACCACCTACAGTGAGGAGAGGGAAGTGAACAAATGTAATTATTCACACTATAAGTTGGCTCTGACAACAGAGCACCCCGCCCCAGACTAAGGAAAGACTCTATAATGATGATCTCTCAAGGACAGCGCCACAAAGACCAGTTTAGAGCAGGTGTGCCTGAACCACACCCTAAGACTAACTCAAGGACAACAGGACTCCATACACTGGAGACATATACAGTTCTACACATTCATTTGCTGGGTCAGGGGCACGTGGCATACATGAAAATTAATTCTGCCATGAGGAAAATTAAAACATACACTCTATTTACTTCACATTTTCTTCTTTCCATTCCTAGTTACCATATTTCCCCATGTATAAGACGCACCTTTTATCAAAAAATTTGGAGTCTAAAAACTGGGTGCATCTTATGCAGTGGTTGTAGATTTTGTTACTTGAAATTCCTGATTTTTCGCACTTGTTTTTGTGCTCACTGTTGAAGACAGTGATTTGTCATCAGACACAGATGAGGACAAACTAATGGATTAGAGTTTTGACTATGATGAGGAGTTGTATGAATTTTATGATGAGTAAAACTTGAGTTCAATAACTTTATGTAACACTTTTTATTTTCAAATTTCAGGATCCAAAATTAAGGTGCATCTTATACATGGGATCATCTTATACATGGGATCATCTTATACATGGGGAAATACAGTAAGCAGATGGCATCCAAAATGAGAAACAACCAAAGAGATAAGGGTACTTCAGTGTATTTCACATAAAAATTGTAACTTATGAATTATTTAAAAATATAAAACAGTGGTGATCATATTGCAATATACTACACAAATATGGAATTATTATGTTATACACTTGAAACTAATATGTTATGTTAATTATACACAAAAATAAACAGCATAGAGATTTATAAAAGCAAAAATAAAAGTTCCTTAGCCTCTAAGTCTTTCAATTGCCAAAAGTAATTATTGAGTTGTTTTTTTATTTTGTTTCATTGATATTTTGAGAAAGACAGAGAGAGGAAGAAAGAGGGAGGGAGAGAAAAAGAGAAAGGAGAAAGAAGGAGAGAGAGGGAGAGGGAGGGAGAGAGAGGGAGAGGGAGGGAGAGAGAAGAAGAGCAAGAGAGAGAGAGAAGTGTTCATTTGTTGTTCACTCAGTTATGGGTTCATTGATCACTTCCCAAATGTGTCCTGACAAGGGATTGAACCTGCAACCTTAGTGTTTCTGGATGACTTTCTGACTGAATGAACTGGCCAGGGCATTATAAGTTTATTCTTACATATTTTTTCAAAAGAGATATATATACTCAAGATCACATATATGTAAACCTCATCTTATTTAAATGAATAAAATAATTTTCTTGTTACTATTCTGAAACTTGCCAATATATGTCTTGAGTCTTCAGCACATACAGGTCTATCCCAATCTGTTTAAACATTACCCCACATTTCATTGGATGAATGTAGTAATTTATCCAGTTGCCTATAGAAACTTCAATTTGACATTAAAACAAAGGAGAAAGAATTAAGAAGTACACATTGGTAGTTACAAAACAGGTGCAGGATGTAAAGTACTGCATTTAGTCAACAATATTGTAATAGCTATGAATGGTACCAAGTGAGCACCAGAAATACTGGAGCAACAGTATGAGACATACGCACATGACTGTCTAATTACTAAGCTGTACACCTAAAACTAATACAAAATAACGTTGAACGTAAACTGCAATTGAAAAAAAATTTAAAAACAATATTAAAATGAACATTTCTTCACATTTTTCATATATTTGTAGCAGTTTGTCAGTAGAAGTGAAACTGCCCAGTAAAAGAATATGCACATTAAAAAAAAATTGATCCACTGTAGTATAAACTGTTAGCTCAAAGGAAGCCAACCTTTGACCCTATTTGTGAAAAGAAAATCTTTTGATCTGGTTATTTGACAATAAAAAAAATAATGTGCTTATATGTAAAGATAATAAAAATATTCCACTTATGTTATACTTTGTGTATCTTTGTATTATAATAGAGTTCTCACATTTTTAAACCATTTTTATTAATTTTAAATGTATTTTGATTACATGGATTCAAGTGTCTCACTGAATATAACTCCCCTCACCCTTCACCCGTGTCCCTATTTACACAATGGAATAGGATGTGGCCCTTGGCCCCCTTGGCCCCTCTCCCCCTCACTCCCCCCAACCTTCCCTCTAGGATTTGCTGTTCTGTTATCTATATCTCTGTGTTATGTATATATAGTTTCACTAATCCCTTCACCTTCTCTGATCCCATCCTCTCATCCCCCTTCCCTCTGACTGCTGTCCTTCTGGTCCCTGTAACCCCGCCTCTGCCTCTATTCTGTTCCTCAGTTCACTTTGTTTATTAGAATCCACATATATGTGAGATCATATAATATTTGTCTTTCTCTGCCTGGCTTATTTCACTTAGCATAACAATCTCCAGGTCCATCCATACTGTCACAAAAGATAAAATTTCCTTCCTTTACACAGCCACATCCTATTCCATTGTGTATATGTACCACTGCTTTTTAATCTACTCGTCCATTGATGGACACTTCGGCTGTTTCCAGATCTTGGCTATTGTAAAAAATGCTGCAATAAACATGGGGGTGCATTTCTTCTTTTGAATCAGTGATTTTGTATTCTTAGGATATATCCCTAAAAGTGGGATGGCTGGGTCAAAAGGCAGTTCCATTTTACTTCTTGAGGAAACCCCATACAGTTCTCCACAGTGGCTGCACAAGTCTGCTTTCCCATCAGTAATGCAGGAGGGTTCCCTTTTCTCCACATCCTCGTCAGCACTTATTATGTGCTGTTTTGTTAATGAGCGCCATTCTGACAGGTGTGAGGTGGTATCTCATTGTGGTTTTAATTTGCATTGCTCTGATGATTAGCGATGTTGAACATTTTTTCATATGCCTATTGGCCATCTGTATGTCCTCTTTGGAGAAATGTCTATTCAGTTCTTTTGCCCATTTTTTTTTTTTTTTTGTATTTTTCTGAAGCTGGAAACAGGGAGAGACAGACAGACTCCCGCATGAGCCCGACTGGGATCCACCTGGCACACCCACCAGGGGGCGACGCTCTGCCCACCAGGGGGCGATGCTCTGCCCCTCCGGGGCGTCGCTCTGTTGCGACCAGAGCCACTCTAGCGCCTGGGGCAGAGGCCAAGGAGCCATTCCCAGCGCCCGGGCCATCCTTGCTCCAATGGAGCCTCGCTGCGAGAGGGGAAGAGAGAGACAGAGAGGAAGGAGAGGGGGAGGGGTGGAGAAGCAGATGGGTGCTTCTCCTGTGTGCCCTGGCCGGGAATCGAACCCAGGACTTCTGCACGCCAGGCCGATGCTCTACCACTGAGCCAACCGGCCAGGGCCTTGCCCATTTTTTTAATTGGATTGTTTACCTTTCTGGTGTTGAGTTTTAGAAGTTCTTTATAAATTTTGGTTATTAACCCCTTATCAGACATATCGGTGAATATGTTCTCCCATTGTGTGGGTTGTCTTTTTATTTGTTCATGGTGTCTTTTGCTGTGCAAACACTTTTTAGTTTGAAATAGTCCCATTTGTTCATCTTGTCATTTATTTCACTTGCCGGTGGAGATAAATCAGCAAATATATTGCTACAAGAGATATCAAGAGTTTGGGGGTTATGGGATTGGGGGGAGGAGACAGAGGGGGTTGGGGGAGGGGAGGGGCACAAAGAAAACCAGTTAGAAGGTGACTGAAGACAATTGGACTTTGGGTGATGGGAATGCAGCATAATCAAATGTCAAAATAACCTGGAGATGTTTTCTCTGAACATATGTACCCTGATTTATCAATGTCACCCCATTAAAATTAATTTTAAAAAAAGAGAGATATCAGAGAGTTTACTGCCTATGTTTTCTTCCAGGATGTTTACAGTTTCATGACTTACATAATTAAGTCTTTTATCCATTTTGAATTTATTTTTGTGAAATGATGTAAGTTGGTGGTCTGGTTTCATTTTTGTATATATCTGTCCAATTTTCCCAACACTATTTGTTAAAGAGACTGTCTTTACTCCATTCTAAGCTCTTACCTCCTTTGTCAAATATCAATTGTCCATAAAGATGTGGGTTTGTTTCTGGGTTCTCTGTTCTGTTCTATTGATCTCTATGCCTGTTCTTATGCCAGTACCAAGCTGTTCTGAGTACAATGGCCTTGTAGTATAACTTGATATCAGTAAGTGTGATACTTCCCACTTTATTCTTTGATTTCAAGATTGCTAAGGCTATTTGTGTTCTTTTTGGGTTCCATATAAATTTTTAGAATGTGTTCTATATCTTTGAATTATGCCATTGGTATTTTAATAGGAATTGCATTGAGTTTATAGATCGCTTGTGTAATATAGACATTTTAATGATTTTTATGCTTCCTATCCATGAACACGATATATGCTTCCACTTGTTTGTATCTTCCTTGATTTATTTTATCAATGTTTTATAGTTTTCTGAGTACAAGTTCTTTATCTCTTTGGTTAAATTTACTCCTAGGTACTTTATTTTTTTGTTGTTGCAATAGTGAAGGGGATTGTTTCCTTAATTTCTCTTTCAGAGAGTTTATTGTTGTTGTATAAAAATGCTCTGATTTCTGAATATTAATTTTATATACTGGCACCTTGCCAAATTCATTTATCAGGTCTAGTAGTTTTTTGACTGAGACTTTAGGTTTTTCTATATACAGTATCATGTCATCAGCAAATAACGATAGTTTTACTTCTTCTTTTCATATATGAATGCCTTTTATTTCTTCTTGTCTGATTGCTGTGGCTAGGACTTCCAGAACTACGTAGAATAAGAGTGGTGAAAAGGGGCATGCCTGCCTTATTCCTGATTTTAAGGGGATTGCTTTTCATTTTTGCCTATTGAGTATGGTGTTGGCTGTGGGTTTGTCATAGATGGCCTTTATTATGTTGAGGTATATTCCCTATGTTCCCACTTTGCCAAGAGTTTTGATCATAAATGGGTGCTGGATTTTATCAAATGCTTTTTCTGCATCTATTGATATTATCATGTGGTTTTTATCCTTTCTTTTGTTTATGTGATGAATCACATTGATTGATTTGCATATATCGTATCAGCCTTGCCTCTCCAGAATAAATCTCACTTGATCATTATGTATGATTTTTTTAATGTTTTGCTGGATTGGGTTTACTAATATTTCATTGAGAATTTTAGCATCTAAGTTCATCAGGGATACTGGCCTGTAGTTTTCTTTCTTTGTAGTGTCTTTACCTGGTTTTAGAATGAGGATTATGCTTGCCTCATAAAAGAGCTAGGAAGTCTTCCTCCTCTTGTATTTTTTGAAATAGCTTGAGAAGGAAAGGTGTTAGTTCTTTGAATATTTGGTAAAAAAAAAATTCACCTGTGAAGGTCTAGGACTTTGATTTGCTGGGAGTTTTTTTATTACTTTTCATTTCATTTGTTGTAATTGTTCTGCTTAGGTTTTCTGATTCTTCCAGACTGAGTTTTGGAAGATTATATGTTTCTAGGAATTTATCCATTTCGCCTAGGTTGTCCAATTTTTTGGCATACAGATCTTCATAGTATTTCCTTACAATCCTTTGTATTTCTGTGGTGTCAGTTGTTATTTCTCCACTTTCATTTATAGTTTTATTTATTTGAGTCCTCTCTTTTTCTCTTAATGAGTCTGGTTAAAGGTTCATCAATTTCGTTTATCTTTTCAAAAAAACAGCTTTTGGTTTCACTGATCTTTTGTATTGTTTTTTTAGCCTCTATGTTATTTATTTCTGCTCTGATCTTTATTATTTCCTTCCTTCTACTTCCTCTGGGCTTTATATGTTGTTCTTTTTCTAGTTCTTTTAGATTCAGGGCTAACATGTTTATTTGAGCTTTTTCTTGCTTTTTAAGGTACACCTATAATACTATAAACTTCCCTCTCAGGACTGCTTTTGTTGTGTCCCATAAATTTTGAGCTGTTGTATGCTCATTTTCATTTGTTTCAAGGACATTTTTTATTTCTTCCTTGATTTCATTGTTAACCCATTTGTTATTTAATAACATGCTATTTCACCTCCAAGTGTTTGACTGTTTTTCATTTTTTCTATTGCAGTTGATTTCTAGTTTCATGCCATTGTGATCAGAGAAGATGCTTGATATGATTTCAATCTTCTTAAATTTATTGAGACTCATTTTGTGTCCTAATATGTGGTCTATCCTAGAGAATGTATAATGGACACTTGAAAAAAATGTATATTCTGCTGCTTTGGGGTGAAAAGATCTGAAGATATCTATGAAATCCAGTTAATCTACTGTATCTTTTAAGGATGCTACTTCTTTGTTAATTTTTTGTCTGGAGTATGTATCTATTGATGTTAGCAGGGTATTAAAATCCCCTACTATTCTAGTATTGCTGTTGACCTCACCCTTTATGTCCATCAAAATCTGCTGTATATATTTAGGTGCTCCTATATTAGGCACATAGATATTTACAATGGTTATATCCTCCTGTTGGATTGCTCCCTTTATCATTATGTAGTGACGTTCTTTATCCCTTACTATAACCTTTGTTTTAAAGGCAATTTTGTCAGACATAAGTATTGCTACCCCATCTTTTTTTTCATTTCCATTTGCATAAAATATATTTTTTTCATCCCTTTACTTTCATTCTATGTGTATCTTTTGTTCTGAGGTGGTCTCTTGTAGACAGCATATGTACGTGTCCTATTTTCTTATCCATTCAGTTACCCTATGTCTTTTGATTGGAGTATTTAATCCATTTACATTTAAGGTTATTATTGATATGTAGTGGTTTATTGCCATTTTATTCTTTAAATCTACAATCCTCCATTTCTCAATTTCTTTTTTCTTTGCTCTTTTTACAGCAGACCCCTTAACATTTCTTGCAGTACTGATTTGGTTGTAATGAATTCCTTGAATTCTTTTATTGTCTGGAAAGCTTTTTATTTCTCCTTCAATTTTAAACAATAGCCTTGCTGGATAAAGAAGTCTTGGTTGTAGGTTCCTGCTTTGCATCACTGAATATTTCTTGCCAATCTGTTCTGGCCTCAAGTGTTTCTGTTCAAAAGTCGGATGTCATCCTTATGGGACTCCTCTATAGGTAATTAACTCCTTTTTTCTTGTAGCTTTTAGTATTCTTTCTTTGTCTCTTAACTTTGACACTTTAATTATGATGTGTCTTGCTGTAGGCCTCCTTGGGTTCCTATTTAATAGAATTCTCTGTGCTTCTTGAACTTGTGTGACTTTTTCCTTTATCAATTTAGAAAATTTTTCAGCTATGATTTATTCAAATAGGTTCTCTATTCCTTGTTCGTTCTCTTCTCCTTCGGGAACCCCTATGATGCATATGTTATTTCTCTTTATGTTGTCACAGAGCTCTCTTAGAGTTTTCTCAGACTTCTGAGCCTCTTTCCTTTTTGCTGCTCTGCTTCCTTGCTATCTTTTATCTTGTCCTCTAAATCGCTGCTTCATCCAGCCTGCTATTAATTCCTTCTAGTGCAGTCTTCATTTCTGATATTTTATTTGTCATTTCTGCCTGATTCTCTTCTATGATTTCAAAGTCCTTTTTGATACTTGCTATCTCTTTATTTAGGTGCTCATTATGTCCATCCATCGTTGCTCTAAGATCCTTGAGCATCCTAAAAATCATTATTTTTAACTGCATCTGGTATTTTGGTTACTTCCATCTCATTCAGTTCTTTTTCTGGAGATTTCTCTTATTGATTCATTTGGGTCGTATTTCTCCGTCTGCCCATTTTGTCTGTGTATTAGGTAGCGCTGTCTGACTTTAAAATTTTTGTGTGGTCTTTATGAAAAAGATGGGTTTGGTGGTACTGTTCTCTAGGCCACTCATTTTCCTTGTTCTAGGAATGCTTCTTGAGGGTACTATTTTCCCTCTTGTTGTATGTGAGTATTAGATGCAGTTGGTCCTTTTATGGGTACGGTTATCCCTCAGGCTGGCTAGCTCTAAGGGTCAACCTTGATTATGTGTATTACACACTGTGCAATGTCTGTCCTGTTGAGCGTATTTATTCTCCACAGTATCTGGTGACTGCTAGACTCCACCTTTGGGTGTGCTGCTTGTGTAGATAGTTGAATCTGAATTGGTGCTGTCTGTCACCCAATACCCATAGTGTTGGCTGGAGTTCTTCTTGGGTTGACGTTAGTTGTTGTTTGTAACCCACTGTGGGCTACCAATCTGCGCTATTACACTTTTCACTATTTGTGTCTGCGTTTTCTGTGTCTGGGTGCTGGGGGGTGGGAAACCTTTGTATAAGAATCAGCTTCTTCCTGCTTAGAGATCACAGCAGCTCTGTAAAAGCCCCAACCTCTGTAAGATTTGTCTCCACTTTTCAGCTGCTCCTCTCCCTCTTGCAGCTGCCTGGTCTTCCCACAGAGTCTTCTGTAGTAAGACTGTAATGTGGGCTCAGATTGGCCTCACCCAACCAACCCTTCTACATGTTGCACGCTTGGTGGGTTTGAGAAGCTGAGGTTGTGAATACAATGTTTGTAGGACCCCCTACTTCAGGAATCTCTTGGTCAGGCGCTCAGTACAAGGCATGTGGCCCCTACTCCAGAGCTTGATCCATCAGCCACTGCTGGATACTCAAATTTTGTTTCTCCCCAACAAGGTGAGCAGTACGATCAGACTGAGTATGGCCAACAGTCCCCTCTGCAGAAGTTCTTTCAGCTGTTGAGACTCCAATATCAGGGAGGAAGATTGAGAGAGTCCTCTCCTGGGGCTGACAGTGCCCCTCCCAAAGGTGGCTAATCCCCTGGACTAGATCCAACAATAGACTCACAGGGACCCACACTTTAAATGTCCATGCTCCAAGCCTCTCTTCCTTCCCCCTGTGGAATTTAGCCCAGCAGGAGAGAATATACAGCACTCAGGCCAGCTGACTGTGAAGCTCCTCTCTATCCCATGCAGATGAGCTGCTGTGCCGGTGCTGATCACAGAGAGCAGATCTCACCTCAGCTGGGCCTGGTGTGAGGAAACTTTTCTTAGGATACCACTCTAGCAAGGGTTGTTAGGTCCTGAACCAATGCTTTCTGCAGCTGGCCACTGGATGTGCCAGCCCTGGGCCTCCCAAGCAGGAACCCAGTGTAGACCAGTGGGAGACACTGCCCGTGACTGGCCCTCAGCAACCTTCTTGGAGCTACAAGCAATTCAGAATTTGTGGCTTCCTCTGCTGGGCCCAGGAAATACCAAGCTGCACTCCTAGGTTGGCTTTTATCCACTCTGGTCCTGGGGGAACGTCCACTCAAATGGCCAAGTTTCCCTGAGTCTCACCTCCTGCAGCCTGTATGCTGACTGCTTCTTGGGCTCAGCCACTGAAAAAGACCTCTGCTAGAGTCTAGAGCCTGTGGCAATTCCACAAGTCTAGAACCTGTGGCAATTCCATGATTCAGGAGGGTGGTGGGTGTGGATCCACTCCTTGGCCCCAGGTGTCAGTCTGTCCAGACATTTTCCCCAGACCTCAGAAGGGTAAGGCATGAGGAGTCTGGTGAGTGTGGTCTCTGAGACCCAGAGGTGTGGTTTGCCCACCCACAGTTTCAACTGAGTCTCTTGTGAGGTGAAAGCACCAGTCATAGACTCGGAAGAGTGTGGAGGGAAGCTCTGGTCTCAACACCAGAAAACTGAGTCACTGATGCGCCCCCTGCTTCCTGGCCTCTCAGAAAGACCCATCGCCATGACTGGGGTAGGAGAGACTCCTGGGTGTGGAGCAGTTGCTTTTCCCTAGGCTGATGCCATTCAGAGAGGATTGCTTTACCCAAGAAAGATGGCGATTGCAGTACTGAAGAATGACTTAGCACAGGAGTTCTAGTGGCCATCCCCCAAAGTGTCTCTCTCTGGGCTTCCAACTTTACATTCTCCTCCTACAACTGCAGTCCTCTCAGCTCTCCCCTGCCAGAGCCCCAGGTAAGTGGCTGTGAACAAGGTTTTCTGCATGGGCCCTTTAAAACAGAGTCTGCATCCAAGAGATGTGTCTCTTTCTCACAGACAGAAACCCAGCTTTTTTCACAGCTAAGTGCTGTCTGGGCACCTCTTCTAGGCTCTGGGGCTCTAGGTTGGGGCTCCGGGCCTGGGGCTGAGCACCCGCATCTCTCAGGGCAACCTACCCTGCCGTGAGAGTCCCTCTGAACCCTCAGCTGCTGCTTGCTCCTGGGAGCAGGGCAGCCCTTTCTGCATCTCCGTCCTCCCTACCAGTCTCGGTGTGGCTTCTTCTGTGATCCTTGGTTACAGACTTCTCTTAGTTTAGTCCAAAGTTGGTGTTTCAAGGTGATTGTTCTTAAATTAAGTTGTAATCCAATTTGGTCCTAGGAGGTGGCAGTTGGAACGTCCGATTACTCCATCGCCATCTTTCTTCCTGAGAAGCATCAATTCTTCATTGCATTTCCTTAGTATTTACTTATTGCTTTCTCATATGTGCCTTGATCGAGGGGCTACAGCAGAGTGAGTGACCCCTTGCTCATGCCAGCGATTTTAGGCTCAAGCCAGAGACCTTGTGCTTCAGGCCAGAAACCTTTGGGCTCAAGCTATCAACCATGGAGTCATGTCTATGATCTCACGCTCAAGCCAGCGACCTCTCTGAGTTCTACACATTAATTTTAATAATTTTGGAATTATGTGAAACACTCTTCCAAATATTTAGATCTACAAAGTAATATAAATGTTACAAAGGTATGAGGTATTTCAAAATGTTTAAAAACAACCATATATTACAGGATCCTGCTACATACTAGTTACTATCCCACAAATTAATTAAAACAAAGTAATTAAACCTTCTCCACAAAATAAGTAAAAATATAGTGTAGAGTTGCGAGCTTCTGCCCCCAAACACTCCTTATTGTTTTTTTAAGAAGTATCAATTGTTAAGCACTATTGTCTGCGATACGAGATCATGCGAATGATCAGAAAAGCCATTGCACTTGGTAAAATATCCTCCCTTTTGTGTTCTAAGGTATTTAAATTCTGAAGCTACACAATGATAATTAATTTCTATTTCACTCAGTGCTCCCTCCTGGGCCTTGCTCAGTGGATAGTCCAGGTAACAAAGGCCACCGTGGAACTTTCTGAACAGCCAATCAAGGAGACACGTGCTATATCCCCAAGTGCTTAGTACACAATACATGATTTTGTGAACCTCTCACCTATAGTGTACAAACAGGTCCCTGAAAATTAAAGTGTGAAATGCAAACACCTTTGTCCTTAAAACAAGCACATTCTGCCAAAAATGCTCTCTTCTGTGAACCTTTGGCATCGACGGGGCAGAATGCAATATCCTTTGCATTCAGCTGCCAAAGACATGTTACTAGATCCAAAAGGAAGAAGCCAGGTAAATTGTTTAGGCCCGTGACCTAACATTCTCCTTGGCATGAAAAGATTCATTCTTTAGCCTTCCAATAAATGTAGCCAATTGGAAAGGCAATAAATTTGCTACTCTGCAACCCAGTCAGTAATTCAAATAAACAGTCTCCAAGGCTGAAAAACCTGTTTCCTCATTCTTTAATTTTTAAGGCCAGTACATAAAGGCTATTGAGGCATTATTTCTCTGAAATGCCTCAAAAAATTACCGCTAATTCTTCCTTAAACACAGATGAAATTAGAAACAAGAAAGAGGAAAAGTATCCCCAAATATCCATCTTTATCTCTACTTTTCAATAGAGTATGACCACTGGCTTTGTTATAACTTACAAGTCTAAAAAGAAATGCAGAGCTAGTCCGTTGACACCCTTCTAAAGACAATTTGAAAATGATAGCATATTGATAGCAAAAAGGTTTCTTATGCTGTTAATTTTTTTTTAATTCCCAGAGATAATCTTCCTCCATGATAGTACTGGGTTCTGAACAGAGCTGGAAGTGGGAGGGCGATTTGAGAGTCAATTAGTCCAACATGTACTGTCCTCTACACAATGAAATTGCAGTAGGTACAGGGGATACAACGCCATGTGTGCATGGAGTTTAGAATCTGGTAAGCAGATAAAAGATAATTACACAAATAATTGTTACAACACAGAATGGGGTGAGTGCCATAAGAGAGGCACAAACCAATCACTCAAGATGAACATTTGTGCCTTCAAATGATAGGACTTCAATCCTCCTTAATAGTCCCTCTCTTCATTCAACCATTCATTTATTCATTTTAAAAACACTTATGACCCAGCTCAGTGCTAAGAAAAACAGACACAGAGGGAAGCAGAAGTGACAGGGGCCTTGCCATCCTGAAATCTTCCTTTCTGTGGAAAAGACAGCACTAAATAATTACACAATAAAATAAAAAATAAAGATACTACCACTAATAATAACTGATATTTATTCCATGCTTACTGTAAATAGACGTGAGCTAAATGCTTATCTTGTACTATCTGCATAATCCCTATAGCAATATCATGATGCAGAAAGACACTGAACGGAAGCTGACCTGGTCCCAGGCGGCAGATGATCTGGACTGGGTCCCTGACACCATCACTTCCTATGTAATCTGTGCTCTGCAATCTGCAGTGCGTGGATGAGCCTCTGGGCTTCAGCTTCCTGGTTTGTGAAGTGGGATTCACACCAGCTTCTGCCAAATTTAAGACTCCACTGACACTAATTTCAGAGATGTTGGAGAAAATGTACCTCAGACTTTATGAAATAGGGTAGCAATATAGAGTGATAACCATCAAATATGGTCAAGATATTTAAAGAAAATACAAATAAAGTACCTAGGAGGGTGGTTGCATCAGCATTTAAGATTAGCTATTATTCTTATAAGGATATTTATTTTTTTAATAAAAGGAAACAAATTTATAAAAACTGAAGTATTATAACAAAAAGTTCAGGCCTATGGGAATTTGTATGAAAAGATTAATCCAGAGTAGGGTTCAAAGAGCTACTCAACTAGAGTGGTGTCCAAACTACAAAATGGAGAAGAAGCAAGATGAATTAGCAGGCCAGAGGTAGCAAGACTGTTCGAGGTCAAGGAGACGAGTACGAAAGCACAGGCAGGAGGGGCAGAGCACACAGAGAGAAGAGATGAAGTCAATACAGCCAGAGAACAGAGAGCGTGCTGGGAGCAGGAGAGAGAACTGGAGAACTGGCATTAGCAAGACCCTGCAGGGCCTTCCAGACCTGCCTGGGGAGTGTTGCTCTATCCTACAGTTGTAAAAAGCTGTGAAGGGCGCTGCAGCTGGATCTGTATTTGCTTAAAGACAAGGTGGAAGAAGACCAAGTTCAAAGGCCACTGTGATAATGCAGGAAGGAGAAGATGCCAGCTTGGACTAGAGCAGGAGTTCTCCACCTTAGCATGACTGACACTTTGGACTAGGTGGTACTTTGTCGGGGTGGGGGTCTCAGTGCATTCTGGCTGTTTAGCAGAATCCTTGGTTTCTACCCACTGGATACTAGTAGCAATTCCCAAAAAGTGACAATGAAAACTGTCTCCAGACATTGCTAAATGTCCACTTGGGGACAAAATCACCTCTGTGTGAGAACCACTGGACTAGAGTGATTGCAAAAGGAATTGGGGAAAGGGAAATAAATTCTAAAAACACCACAAGAAAATCAAAAGGGCTTGTTGACAAATACGAGGTGAAGGAGAGGCCAGAGGCCAGTACGTTCCTAGCAGGCTTCTACTGCATGTAGTAAGGACACACACCGATAAAGACACTTGGGAACACATCAGACTCATGAATTCAGTCTGTGACCTGCTGAATTTGAGCTATCGTCCTGATGACATCAGAGTGATCCTGATGTCACATATGCACTATGATATTCAGAATAAGGCTTAGAAATGAAATATAGTGAGAGGATCAAACATTTGAAAGTCATGAGCATAGATATTATAACTGAAGGTAACAACGCAAAAAACTTTCACTAAAAATACACTGAAAATTCTATTACTTCATTGCTGGAGATCAGAACATCTCCACAATAAAAATCATCAAAACCCTTCCATGGTGTAAGACAACATCTTACAAAATTATTCAGTCGTTTCAGCCAAAAAGGTCTCCACGTGTACAGGCACAGCTAGGATAGACTTACACTGGAGAGACAGAGTTAAGCAAAATGTAACTTCAAAGGATACATGGTTCACCTCAATCAAGAATACATTTTTAGAGGCTTAATTTGCAAAGCAAAGTTGAAAATAAAGAATGACTTTTTTTTGGTATCTACTTGTCTTTTTGTAGAAATCAGCGATCCTATCCCAGCATCTTGAATTATATTCTGATTGCAGCTACCTTGACTGAGACCCAAGCATTCCTCATCAGTGCTCAGATTCACTTGATTTCTTCCCTAGTGCTGTACAATAAACATAAGAAAGTTCAAGTCTTAATCACTTCAGACCTCTAGAATTTTTGAAGACAGAGTCCATGACCTTGACGATTGCTAGCTGGAAGAAAAAATACCCTAGTTTAATTCTATTATTTGGCTCCCAAGTCTTAACCTTGACTCACAATGACAAAGGAACCAAAAGAACACCTGCTGTT
This sequence comes from Saccopteryx leptura, assembly GCF_036850995.1. Classification (NCBI taxonomy): domain Eukaryota; kingdom Metazoa; phylum Chordata; class Mammalia; order Chiroptera; family Emballonuridae; genus Saccopteryx; species Saccopteryx leptura. The sequence goes on along the minus strand of NC_089508.1, from coordinate 104,063,913 downwards.
CCTGAGTGGCTCTCTTCCAAAGATTCTCCTTGGCCAGCATTTTAAAGGTCTAATAACACCCTTACATGAGAGGGAGAGAATGCGTGAGTGTGAGTGTGCGTGTGTGCATGCAAGGGTGTGCCTGTGACATCTCAAGAAATTCGCCATTCATTCAAGAACACATTTGCTATTTGGGGGGCAATATTATTTCACACAAGAATCCTTACCACTTTTCCTTCATAATATCTAGGGATAATGCCAGCTTAACTCCAAACTAAATATAAACATAGGGAGAAAATGACACCCAATTGGATCCACTTTGAAAAGCATGATTCATTTTCTCATTATGTGGATAAGTGTACCTTGCAAAAAATCTGAACTACTTAGACTTTAAAGCTACAGTCATTTTTCATTATCTGAACATTAACACGAATAACACAAAATAGTGTCTGAATATCTGTGTGAGACCCTCATTAAAGACACAAACAACCTGAATGTCAGGGAAAAAGAGGCAGATAACACTACCAAAATGATATCAGAAAGAATGTGTTTCTAAACTCTGAGAGGGAAAGGGTTTTTACATTTATCTCTGATATTTTAGAAGGTATTATTGTTTCCAGTTTTGCTATTCTAGAAATATTCATAATAAGAATTCTGAAAAGGCTAACAGGTTATCTTGATTGGCGAAAAATGTAAACATAATCCATTTGTGAAAAAGAATAGAGAGGGAAGATCACCCTAGAGAATATTTCCATTTCTTTCTTTCATTCATTCATTCTATCTTAGAGTAGATCAAGGAAATCTCACTGGGTAAGTAGTCCTTCAGACAAGTTATTAAAAGCAAGGGTTTTCAGGGGTAATGGCAGTAATAAGTTGGATGTATTGAAATGAAAGAAGAATGATGAGGAAAATGAGGAGTCATAAAGCAGCATGGCAACTTACACTGCACGTGAATACAACTTGAAGATGGGAGGAGTGGTGGGAGACCAACCTGAGGCTGGAGAGTTCAGTGAGGGTCAGACCGTGAAATTCCTTAGGGCTCAGCCAAGGAATTCAACCTTTATATTTAGACAATGAGAAGTCATTAAAGGATCATAAGCAATGGGGAGACATGATTTCATTGCACTTTAGGAAGATCACTCTTGATTAAAGAAAAGTACAATTACAGAATTACCAGGGAAGTATAAGAAAAGAATAATCAGAACACTGTGCAGTCATTGGCCAGGAGACCACGAAGGCCTGAACTTGGCAGAAACAGATGTCATGGAGAAGAGCAGGTGGACAGGAAAGCCTTTAAGTCTCGAGCTTAGCAGAGAGCTGGCTTGGGAGAGCACAGGGGGAGAAAGGAAAACCCAAGGGCCAATTTCTAAAGAACACCAAAGACAAAGGGGTAGTGGGGGAAAAAGAAGCCAGAAAGGCAACTTAAAGGAAACAACAAAAGGTGTTAAGAAAGTCGAAGGAAGAGGTATTTTCTGGAAGAAGGGAGTTGTTTACCACATCAAAGGATGAAAAGTGAAAGAGCACTGGTCGTTGACAATAAAGCGGTCACAGCCAGAGACAGCCTCCGGATGCGGAGGATGGGAAACAGAGGAAGGAAAGTCAGACTTCTATCGAAAAGTAGAAATGTTCAGGGTATACTGGTGTTTTGAGAAACTTGTAAAGGGAAACAAATAGCTAAAAGGGGACATAGGGTGAAGAGAGGCTGCTTTGGTGGTGGAAGGTTTGAGCCAATTTACATGTTGGTGTGGAAGAGCAGAGAAAGAAATTCTAAATCACCACTGGATAGGGCCAAATCCCCACCAATCTGGACAATCACAAATTACATATCTAGAGTAAAAAAAATTCAAAATCATTTACATCCTTAACATAATCAAATTCAAGGGCAGGAAAAATTAAATACAATTAGAAGAATATTATACTGAAAACAGAAGGTAATTATTATCCACAAATACAAAACTATATGCCTATGCATTTTACTACTGCATTTGTTTTATTTGTTACCACCTTTAGCCTGGTTTCTAGGAAAGTTGAAATGATGCAGTTTATTTAAACTACCTCGAAAATAAAGTATGCTATGAGATACTGATCTAACTAAAGAAACAGCATGAAAAACAGAGGCAACAAAGAAGTACCTTAGAGAAAAGTACTGGAATTCTGAACTACTTACACATACTTGTTACTAAGATATCCAGGAAAAACATAAAATGTACTTTTTGTTTTATTTATTGATTTGAGAGAGAGAAAGAGACAGAGAGAGACAGACAGAAACATGGATCTGTTCCTGTATGTGCCCTGACCAGGGATCAAACCGACAACCTTTGCATCTCGGGACAACCCTCTAACCGACTGAACTATCCAGCCAGGGCTAAAATGTATTGTGAAAAACTAAAACTACAACACTTTCAGTTAGTAAATCTGAAATCTAAATCTAACACACACAACTGTTCTCCTTCCAAAGAGGGTCAATGTGATTTATTCATTCAAATGATTTTTCACTCATCAATCATTTATTGATTGCCTACTGAATGCTCTGCATGAATACCTACTTGGGAGGGAGGAAGATTTCAAAAGGAAAGTTCTTATAGTTAAATTATGGACTAAATTACTTGGAGTGAAACCACACAGGGCAGCAACAGCAGAACCACAGAGAAACAGACACGTGAAGAGCACTGCACAGTCTATCTGCATAGGCGTCAGGAGCCGAGAAGCAAGGCTTGTTGATGGAAAAGAATTGCTACGAGGTTGTTTGCTTGCCATTTACTTGCAGTAAGAACTGGTTGGCAGGAAGTAGAGAGGCATATTGATGAGGAGAAGGCCTGCAGACAGATATGTGTAAAAGCCCAGACAAGACACTTCACTTTTGTCACTTGAATCACTAATCATATTTTATAGCAGCCATTTAATTTTAATTTTTTCTTCACTAATATTAAATTAATATGCTAACAAGTTACCAATTAGGCAACATAAAAGCACTACTGAGCATAACCTCCCAAACTACTCAATGTTTAAAAGATAAAATTTAAAATTATATTAATAATTTCTTCAAATTATACTGCAGAAATATGAAGTCACAGCAAAATTCTTCTCTTTGAATCAAAAGACAGTGAATTATAATATGGGAGGGGCTTTCTGTCCCAATCTCACGCTGTAAGGTTCAGCTATTCCCTTTTCCTGTTTCACGCCTGTTCTCTAATCTGAACCTATAAAATCTGAATATCTGACATTATTTTTTCCTTTTAGTGTTCAACACTTACTGTGGATGACTTCAATGTTTGTGTAACTCTATAAATACTTCCTTCCTCTGCCTACCATACCCCTTTCTTTTTACTTCCATAAATATGCACAACTGTACCACACTTCCACTACACATCTACACATTCATACTAATGACCTTGTCATCTCTGAGTAGACAGATTTACCTAATTTAGTTCCCCAATTGTCCAAACAGGAATCACCATCTCCTCCAATGTTATCTTCCTCATTCATAACAACATCAATGCCACATTCAGTCAACTCAAATGCTGAGGCTGTAACACCAAAGAGTATTTTGCCACGGAGCGTCCTAGTGACTCTTCATGACATTAATGTGGTAGCAAAATATGAGGTACATGCAAAATGTTTCTGAATGTCATGCTGGACCTGGTGACAGGACACGAAACTTCCAGCCTCAGTTCTGTAGCCAAGGGCTCTTACCTCCATCTCTAACCCATCAGCACCACTGAATTCAATCAAGTTTTTCACTCACCCCTACTCTGTCCTTCACTTAAAAGTTAAAACTAAATTGAGAAGATGTGCATTCTTGTGAACTACAAGGATTAACTACAAAGATTAACTGCATTGTTAAGGAAGATAATGCAAATCCCTGGTAAAATGGTGCTTTCCCTTTTCTCTTATCAGGATCGACACCTGTCAGTCATACCCAGTAACTCATAATTCAGCTACATCTTAGAGGACTGTATGTTTTAATCAAGTTGTCACAAGATTTCTTTTTAAGTAGCCCAAATCAAGAATTTTTTTCTCATACACCAAATCATTCCAATCTTAGATTCAAGTATTCTTCATAAATACCAAATTTATCTGATAATCTTTACTCTACTTACATATTTTAATTTCTCTGATCATTCCACAAAATACCCAGGTTTTGGGTTTGCTCTGGGCTTCCATCTTCATTCCAGCCAATAAATTTCCATCCAATATTCTGCCACTTTCTTCTCTATTACTTTTTTCCTTTCCTTTATTCTGGTTTTAAATACTTCCACCTACTTAAAGATTGTTCCTTTCAGGTCTTCCAGCTTTTACCCCCTTTTCTCTACCTCCCTCTGAGTGATTAGTGCCGATTCATTCTGGATAATCAGCAGATACAAGCCACATTCAGCAACGTTTAGAGACCAGGACGAAGGCCCCAGGGGTCAGACTGAAAGTGACCACAGAAGAACTTCAGTGCTAGTGCCCCCTTCAGAGCCACGACTCGGCTACTATAAGGTAGAGTGACAATGGGGAAATTGAAGCTGCGTGTACATACTATCCAATACAACTCTATTTCCTGAACATATGAAAAAAAGTCCTTCCTTTACTTAAATGTTTAATTTATTAAAGACTAATACCCTCATGTCTCCCAACCGCATAGAATAAATTTCTCCTTTCCAGCAATATCATTACCAGTCAGGCAGAGCTAGCATCACTGAAGAAATTAGAAGGAAAGCAGGAAGCTCTACCACAGACCCACCAATTTATTAAAACAGGGCTACGCTTCCATACAAGTTTTTAAATAATCTCCTTCCTGTGCCCACCCAGCGCAACAACTACTGGGCCTCCAGGATGCTAGTCCAGCAATGACCTCAGCTCTGATTAAGTCAGGGGCAATGCTGATTTGTTCATAAACCTTTCAATAACACTTCTGGGTGGAAAGAACCCATTTTGCAGTTAGAAAATAATACATTTTTAAAAATTTCTGCCTCCTTTTCCTCCTCTATATCTCCTGTATTTTCTTTCCAATGTCTTTTTACTTTGATATTAATTGTGTAAAGAACTTCTAAGAATTTTCATTAATTGATTTAAATTGTTTTCTACCAACCAACTCAAATTCAGGCCCAAACTGGTCCCAGTAATGCTCTCTTTTAATACTCAAATTTGACTCTACATACAATATTACTGGATATTCGGATTAGACCTCACCTGCTTTGTTTCCTTGTACTAACAACGATGCCATCCCAAACCTCCATGAGGTCAGAGAAGCAGAGACATAGGCAAAGAGAAAGGAAACAGTACAGGATCTGAAGCGAGTCTTTTCAATTAGACACAGAATTATTTTTAAATGAAAATCAGTCTGTTTTGAATATTTTATAAATTTTACCCAGAACCGACTATAGAGATGACTGCCTCAGCATATCTGAAACTCAGCACTTCCCAGCCACCAGCGCCCAGTGCAATGGGGGGCTTCTGTAAGAACTGTGCAACAAGAAAATGCTTCAAGTTTCTAGTAATCATAATTTAACGTCATAGTTAGAAAAAAATCACATCTATTGGTCTTCCTTTTTTTTTGGTCTGCTCTTAAAGATGTAAATATCCCTGACAAGAGGAATCCCCCAGCAAAAAAGGGCCTGCTTGCGCAGCCAGCTCTGGTATTTCAGAAGCAGTGAGGGACAAGTCAGGAAAGAAAGACCCTGGTGATCATATCCTACTCTTTAATAATGGGTGACATAGAAAACAAAGTAGGAGCCCTGGCCGGCTGGCTCAGTGGTAGAATGTCAGCCCAGCGTGTGGAAGTCCCAGGTTTGATTCCAGGCCATGGCATACAGCAGAAGCACCCATCTGCTTCTCCACCCTTCTCCCTCCCCTTCCTCTCTCTCTCTTCCCCTCCTGCAGCCAAGGCTTTACTGGAGCAAAGTTGGCCCATGCACTGAAGATGGCTCCATGGCCTCTGCCTCAGGCACTAGAATGGCTCCAGTTGCAATGGGGCAACACCCCGGATGGGCAGAGCATCGTCCCCTAGTGGGCTTGCTAGGTGGATCCCAGTCAGGCACATCCTGGAGTCTGTCTGCCTCCCTGCTTCTTACTTCAGAAAAAAAAAAGAAAGAAGAAAACAAAGTAGGCATCATTTTCCCCTGAAAATGTAATGCATTCAAAGAGATAGATGAAGCACCTTTACCATCCTCTGAAGATTTACCCATTGGCAAGGGTAGCAAAGTTTTTTTTTTATAAAACAGTAACTTTCCCAAGCGAAGAAGAACAATTGTTAAAAGTTACAGCGACAGCCTGAAACATATACATACAACATAGAACATTTATTCACTTAATTATTTATAATATTAAGCATTTCCTAGGTGCCAGCCATTGAAGAAAGTGCCTATGTTTCCCTGTTAAACAATGCTCATTTTCTTCCCTAAAGGAGCTTATGAAAAGTACGCACAAAGCTACAGATCAGGGCGGCAGTGCAACAAACAGGTCAGAATAGGTGCTACAGGATTTAGGAGTAGCTAACCAAGACTTGGAAAACCTGGGAAGACTTTATAATAGAGACATGACAAAAATATTTTTAAAAATATTATCCAGGTAAAGGGGCTAGAGTGGAAAAGGGAGGTGAACTCATGATTCATATCACAATAATATTTTAAATCATTAAAAATAAAATGTACTCCATGAAAAACAGTGTCAACCTCACCATTAAAGATAGGGATATGCAGCTATTTCTGATGCTGAAAAAAAAATAGAATGTCACTTTAAAAATCACATTCAGATATACCCCAGGGCTAACATCTTCCTGGGATTCATGTGCAATTATTTATTTCTTGCTTGGCAGAGTATCTTATCACTAGCCAACACACCTGTTATGCTGCAACATTTACATAGAAGAATCACGTTGTTTTACTGAGAAATCTTGCTGTCCTCTAAAATGCCTAAGATGTTTAGAAATGATGAAGACTGATTCATGTGCATTTAGATTTACAAAGAGTTTGTTCATGCCATTCTGGGATTTCCTTCACTATTTTTCCATAAATTCATCTACTCATCTATAACATTAGAATACAAAAATATAATTAGCCCTATAAATTTCTCTTATTGGTTTTTTTGCTATATTTAAAGTGAGGGAAAATAAAAATATGAAAACAGATCCATCATGTGGTATTCTTTAGTTATACACACTACGGTTCTTTCTCAGCAATGTTGCAAACAGGCTCACATCTCAGGTCAGACATAATGTAGAGTTACAAATCAGGGGTCAAGGCCTAAAAACAAATGCTGAAAAGGGCTAATAACCCTTGCTTTAACATTTTCTAGTTCCAATGTCTTCACTGTTTCCATGTCCTCATTTGTAAAATGAGGATACTAACAGTTATGACCTTTTAAGTGAGATAACATAGTAAGATATTTAGCTCATCACCTGACGGAAGTTCCATAACATTTCTAACATTATAAATGAAATTACTTTTTTTGTTTTCTAAGTGAAAGGGCCAGTTATAAAAATTTAAGTAAAATTTAATTTGATTCACTCAGATAAGTAAGTCTCAGACGGTCTGTCATTTCTCTGATAGAAATGCTTTGTCAAAAAGGCATCCAAGAAAATCCTGAATGGTAGTCTGGCAATGAATAAATTATATAGCCAATCCTCAACACAATACTAGCAAACCAAATGCAATAGCATGTTAGAAAGATTATACACCATGACCAAGTGGGGTTTATCCCAGGAATGCAAATTACCATATTTCCCCATGTATAAAAGGCTCCCATATAAGACGCGCTTTAATTTTGGAGCCCGAAAATTTGAAAAAACCATGTATTACATAAAGTTATTGAACTGAAGTTTTATTCATCATAAAATTCATACAACTCCTCATCACTGTCAAAACTCCCATAGATTAGCTTGTCCTCATCTGTGTCTGATGATGAACCACTGTCTTCATATATTGCCTCGACCTCAGTTCCATCTATGGCACTTGAAGTGCCACAACCACTGTTTAAGAAGCACCCAGTTTTTATACCCCAAATTTTTTGGAAAAGGGTGCTTTCTATACTTGGGGAAATACAGTAACTCTATTTTGAGAGTTCTGAATTGAGTTTCAACAATGTAGTATACCACATTAAATGAACAAAGGGGGGGGAGCGTGCATAATCTTGTCAATTGATGTATAAAAGGCTTTCATGATAAAAGCACTAAAAAAAACTAGCAATGGAAGCAATCTTCCTCAACATGAAAGGCATTTAAAAAAATTCACAGTCAACACTGTACTAAATGGAGAAAGACTGAAAGCTCTCCCCTAAGATCAGGACCATGACAAGAATGTCTACTTTCATTATTGCTTCTTCTACATGGTACTGGAATTCCACGACAGAGCAATAACACAAGAAAAAGAAAAGGCATCAAATGAAAAAGAAAGAAGTAAAACTATGTTCACAGATGACATGATTCTATAAATGAAAAAATCTCAAGGAACTCACTATAGAGCTAATAGAGATAATGAACTAATTCAACAAAGTTGCAGGTTATAAGACCAACACATAAAAAATCAGCTGTTTCTATAGAACAGGAATGTATAATGAAAAAAAAAAAATCAAGAAAGCAATTCCAGTATATAGAAAAGAGTGTTACCCTGGGGAACGAGGTCACAGGTTCAATCCCTGTTTAAGGCACATACAAGAAGTGACCAATGAGTGCACAACTAAATGGAACAATAAATGAAACAACCAGTCAATGCGTCTCTCTCTCCCCTTTTATCTCTCTTTCTCTCTCAAATCAACAGAAACAATTCTTTTAATAAAATTTAAAAAGCAATTCCATTAACATTAGAATCTAAAGAAATAAAATACCTAGGAATAAATTTAACCAAGGAGGTTAAATACTGATACATAACACTAAAAAACACTGCTGATATAAATTAAAGAGTAATTTTAGGTCATTTTTTAAAAAATTGATGTAGCCCTGGCAGTTGGCACAGTAGTAGAGCAATGGCCTGGCATGTGAATGTCTCAGGTTTTGATTCCTTGTCAGGGCACACAGGAGAGGCACCTATCTGCTTCTCCACCCCACCTTGTCTCACTTTTCACTCTTTCTCTCTCTTCCCCTCCTGCAGCATGGCTGAGTATAGAAAGTTGGCCCCGGGATGCTGAGGATGACTCCATGGCCTCTGCCTCAGGTGCTAAGAAGAGCTTGGATGCTGAGCAAAGGAGCAACACATCAGATGGGCAGAGCATCGCCCCTTAGTGGGCTAGCTGGGTGGATACCAGTCAGGCCGCAAGTGGGAGTCAGTCTCTGCTTCCCCTCTTCTCACTGAATAAAAAAAAAATGGATGTAGGAGTAGGAAATATATGGGAAAGCTCATACTATCTGCTCAATATTTCTGTGAACCTAAAATTGCTCTAAAAAAAGGTCTATAAATAGATAAAAAGGTAAATAGGTAAATAAAAACACAGCATTTTCATGGATTAGAAGATTTGATATTGCTAAGATGTCAATACTACAAAAGCAATCTACAGATTAAACACAATCTTTATCAAAATCCCAACAGCCCATTTTGAAGAAATGGAAAATCCAATTCTGATATTCATAAGAGATTTTAAGAGGTCTCTAGAAAAAGAGAACAAAATTGGAGTACTCACACTTTCTAATTTAACAACTTACAATAATGCTACAGTATTGAAAACAGTGTGGTACTTGCATGAGAACAGACATGTCGACCAATGGAATAAAACTGAGTGCCCAGAAATAAACCCATACATCTATGGCCACTTGATTTCTTATAAGGGTGCCAAGTCCTTTCAATGGGATAGAGAAATAGATTTCCATATGCAAAAGAATGAATTTGGACTGCTTTCATCACATCATATGCAAAAACAAACTCAAAATGAATCAACAGTCTAAATATAAAAGCTAAAACTATAAAAGTGTTAGATAAAAATATAAGGAAATATCTTTATGATCTTAGATTTAGCAATGAATTCTTATACATGACATCAAAAGTATGAGCAATAAAAGAAAAAATAGATTCACTGGACTTGATCAAAGTAGTAGATATTTGTGCATTCTAGGTCATTATCATCAAAGTAGAAAACACATAAGCTACAAAATGGGAGAATTATTTATTTAATATGGGTTTAATGTACAGAATATAGAAGAACTAAGACTCAACAACAAAAAGATAAGCAATCCAATTTAAACAATGGTCAAATATCTTAAATAGGCATCTCTATAAGAAAGATAAACAAACATCAATAAGCCCATGGAAAGATGCTCAAGATGATAAGTTATTAGGGAAATACAAATTCAAGTTACAATGAGGTGTTAGTTCATATCCACTAAGATGACTATAATAAGAAATCTATAGAGAGAGCATATGTGTTAGTGGGGATGTGGAGACATTAGAAACCCAGTACATTCTGGTGAGAATGTAAAATGGTAGAGTTTGGTGGTTTCCCCCCAAAAAACTTAGAATCATCTTATAACTGAGAAATTCCATTCAGAGAAATAATCCCAAAAAACTAAAAACAGGAACTCAAACAGATATTTTTATGCCAGTGTTCACTGCAGCATTATTCACAATAGCCAAAACATGGAAACAACCCAAGAGTCCATCAACAGATAAATAAAATGTAAGATATACGTATACTGGAATATTAATCAGCCGTAAAACACAATAAAGTTTTGATACATGAACTTTGAAATTATTATGCTAAGTGCAATAAGGCAGACACAAAAAGACAAATGTTGTATAATTCTATTATATGAAATATCTAGATAGGCAAATTCATAGAGACAGAAAATAGATAATAAGTTACCAGGAGGTAACCAAAGCGGGGAGGTGAGGACTTACTGCTTAACAAGTACAGAGTTTCTGTTGGGGGTCATGACAAAGCTTTGGAAATAGTGGTGATAGTTGCACAATGTTATCAATGAATTACACATTTAAGTGTGAATAAAATAGGAAATTTTTGTTATTCATATTTGCCTACAGTTTTTAAAAAGTTATATGCTAAAATTTTATTGTTGCGTGGAATAATTTGATATGCAGGTACCATTTGTCTTCACAAAGAGTATATAAATCATAACCATGTTAATTAAGTTTCTACATGGATAATCTTAAGAACTATATTTACTCCCTCTAAAAATTGAATACATCTGCAATGAAATTAAATGAATGAACAAATGAGCTCATTCATGAATATATGAACATATGATGGCAAGACTTTTGTTTGAGTGCTGTCTCTGGGTCTTTGATTATATTGTTGTTTTAAAACTATACCCCATTATTACTAATTCAGCATTGCCAAAGAATTTGTTTTCAAGTTTATTTAGAGACTAAGTAGATTAAAGATGGTAACACTTCACAAAGACCAGAATATTGTAAAATGTTTTACTGCTAATTATATTTTTAAAATAATACTCTGTAGAATGTGACGCCATCCCGTTCAGGTGTTGTCTGTAAAATCTCTATAAGCCCTAGGCAAGACAATACCATATGAATTAAATTCACTTTTTTTTAACTCAACTATTCAATAAAAATGAATATACTAGCATGCATTGCCACTTATTAAAACATAAAACACCTTCTTAGAGAAGCAGATTTATCACTATGCCAAAAAGTTAATTGCTTGTTACATCATGTTATGGAAAAATGTTAATTCTTCTTCTAACCATTTTTAACATTATGAATAAAAAGCATTTAAACATCTCTTCCATTTTCTTCGGTCCCATTGAAACAAGTAGGCATACTTCCCAACTGGGGGAAAAAAATCTCTAAACAATCAAATTTCAGTTTTTATTTGGTCAATAAAAAAATAAAGACTAGTTTTTGTACAAACAAGGTTTTTAAATGAAATTATTTTCAGGAATGGACAGAACAGCAAGTTTATAAGCCCTGAAAATTTAGGCAGTAAGTGTCTCATTTGATGAAAACCCTTCAAACTCTATAAAACCACAATAAGAACTCTGTTAGTTAGCCTGACCAGGTGGTGGTGCAGTGGATAGAGTGTCGGACTGGGATGCAGAAGACCCAGGTTCGAGACCCCGAGGTCACCAGCTTGAGCGCGGCTCATCTGGTTTGAGCAAAATTCCACCAGCTTGAGCCCAAGGTTGCTGGCTCCAGCAGGGGGTTGCTCGGTCTGCTGAAGGCCCACGGTCAAGGCACATATGAGAAAGCAATCAATGAACAACTAAGGTATTGCAACGCACAATGGGGAACTAATGATTGATTCTTCTCATCTCTCTCCATTCCTGTCTGTCTGTCCCTGTCTATCCCTCTCTCTCTGACTCACTCTCTGTCTCTGTAAAAAATAAATAAATTAAAAAAATAAAATAAAAAAGAACTCTGTTAGAAATGTATTTTTGGCATACATTGCGAGCATAATATGCAAGCATAATATGCAAGCATGTTGCCTTTGCTATCTACATTTTAAATTTTGTCACAATATTTGTCAAATACATCTCCCGTTATACTTTCATCACTGATTCTTAGATATAAATTTCTTTGTGTAAATATCAGAGAAAACTTCAATGGTCTTAGGACATATCTACACCACTAAACAATCTGCAAAGACATCATTCTTTCTGCAAAATGTTTCTTGTTTCCTTTTCCACATCAATCTACATGAGTCATATGAAATGGCCAGTGCAGAGATGAGGCTGTGTAATGGTTGTGCCCGATGGTTTAGGCGCCGCTTGATCTCCCGTCTGTGAAATTCTGACACACAACTTCAAATCCTACCACCGCTGCTAGCTTGCCATTCTTCCACATGGTTCTCCCAGCTGTCTCTGAGGCCTTCTTTGTCTCCACTCCATTTGGAACATTTCCCCCTTGGCATCTACTCTTTTCTAAAAGTTTTTATCATTTCCAACCTTACTTCCAGAACCTCCATCCTGCCTCTGATTTAGCTGTAGACTCCACATGGAGATCAGTAGACTCCTAGACTAGGTGAGCAACAAACAAGTTGATGGGACCAACTAGACGGGATAGTGAGTGGCATGCTAAGACATCAGCAGAAGCAAAGGACGAACTAGACCCACGTAGATAAGCGAGAGATGACAGATAAGAACATTTATATTTTTGTTTTTCTAGGTCACCCTGCAATAAATGTTATTGAATGAATAAATGCATACATGAATGATCTATGGTACCAATTTCAAAAGCATTCCAGAAATAAGTTATTTGGCACACATGCATTTTATGTTACAGGGAAATAATCAACACGGTGATAATCATACCAGGGCTCTTTCACCTGTAATATGAGAAACAGCAGGTTTTCAAGTTCTCTGCTAGAATCCTGAGCAAGTGTTACAGTCCTCTTGTGGTCCTCTTGGATAAGAAGCATCCTGATGCATAATACGTAAGACGTGTTGATGGCTCATGGTATCTGCACCTAAATGGCAAATGGATAGAAACCCAAAGAGCACTGGCCAAAATCAAGGCTGAAGTACTGCAGGGTTGTTTAGAGAGGTATTAATTAGATCTACTAGTTGTAAACGCTTAAAAAGAGCATTGCACAGTGTTTCTATAATACACTGTGCCTGTGAAATTACTTAAATCCCCTTCATATAGCCAGTTATTTAGAATCTTAAAATATAGGGAAAATCCATTAGATTTTTTTTTATGGTCACCAGTAGATTCTACAAGTAATTTCTGTATATTCATCACATAACATTTTCCAATGTTTGGAATGCTCTACAATCATAAGGGTGAGGCAAAAGTAGGTTTATAGTTGTGCTCATGGACAATAATACAATAATTAATAAGAATAAAAGAATAAGCTCTGTATTTTGCATAATGTAAACTTACTTTTGCCCCACCCTGTAGTGTTTTAACACAACAGACTTATCCAGAAGAAGCATTTTCTATTAATTATTCCCTTAATATAATCTTATACTCACTTGTAAATCTTGCTGCTAGAGATTTTTAAAAGAAGGTGAAAACACCTTACTATTATAAATCAAAAATATACAAAAGGTGTTAATTGATCAGAGAATAAAAGCACATTCAATGTATAAAAAGCCAATGCTTTCCTAGAATTCTTCAAGATAAAATATACACTGTAATTATTTTCCTACACTCACTATGACACTATTGGGTGCTAAATATTCATTTTTGAAATAAATCTGAATCTGAAACTATTCATCTTTTTTTCAAATAGTTGACATGCTGCATAAATAGAAATTTTGTGTAGTTTTTTAAAAATAAACAATACACCATGTGAACTTTGATTTATTATGAAATTTATCTCTTTCTATCCCTCTCTGCTATACATAACTCAGATCCATATAGAGCAGTTTCTATACCATTAATATTTTCCAGTTCTTTTTGGCTGTAAGGCCCAAATCATTCTTAAATATTTCAAATGTATGCCATTTATCATTAATATTAGAGTAGCATCACTGCATTTTAAACTATAATGTCTGGGAGTTCATAAGTTAGCACATGAAATCTGCTAGATGATGATGATGAAATTTTACTTCCTATACCCTAGTTGTAGGATAATTTCAAGAGAAAAAATATAATGCAATCTGGCAATCTCCATGTTCAAAGACATCTGAAATATTTTAAATGTTTTCATACACATGTAAAATTATAAAAACACAAAAGGTATGATTAATTAGGTTAATTTTCCTGTTTTTGTCCAGTTTATAGAACAATTAAAACAAGCTATTTTTAAAACCTTAAAACCTCTCATATTGTTTAGAGAAATATTTTTTACTTTAGGAAATTATAGGTTTTCTCTTTCTAAAATTACATGATTAATAATAGATTCCTTTATAAAAAATGAAGTAATCACATATGACCTCAACTTTTCATCAAATCCTATTAGGCAAATAATCTATGCTAACAAAATTATAGGCTGTAAACAAAATTATTTGTAGACAATTCTTGAAACAAAATGAAGTCCATTTAACAAATCTATCCTGGATGCGTTTTTTAATTTTTGGATGAGACTTGGAAATTGTTTTACTCAATCAATAGTTTTTGAATGTCTGCCATATTTCAGGTGTTATGCCAGATTCAGAATAAAAAAATGAAAACACTTTTACCATGAACCAACTCTCAGTATGCTAGTAGGCTTTTAGAATGATCATAAATATGCATCCTTCCCCCAAGATCTGACAAAGCATGACTTTCTAGAATTCCTAATGATGTCAAATATCCCCAAACCACAGAATTAGAAGACGTGTTAAAAGCATGTCTGAAGCTACCCTTCACCTTCCAGATAGGGGCTGGGATCTCTCCAGAATCTTTTATCTCTACAGAGTAACACAGCTGAGACCAAAACTCAGGTCTATCCTCAACTCAGTGTTCTTTCCTCAATGTCAAATTGTTTTCTTACAAAAGCTTATAACTGCTCACTTACATATAACATAGATGCAAAATAGCACTCCAAAATTCAGGCAGCCTTTCTGTGTGTATAACCCACAAATGGCTTCCCCCAATTTTAAATTTCTGTGACTAATCACAAATATAAAATACTAACAAAAATAGAAAGCATAGACAATTTAAAAAAATACTATATACATTATCCACTCTCTGAATCTGGAATAAAACAATTGTTAATAATAATGGAAAAAATGTATTAAAAATAAGACATGTTGATCTACTCAGCTACAGATCTGTGAACAAAATGGCTGTCCTCAAATAAACGAATGTTAATTTTTAAGTGTATTATTACTCAGTCATATTGAAAACAGTTAAAATCAAAGTACATAATCAAATATTTCCATTATCGATTCTCTTGACACTCCACAAGAGGGCTACAAAACTCCCCAAAAGCTATCTCACAAAGTTTTAAAGTTTTCAACTATACGTTTTGAAATATAACTGCTCATAAAAATTAGGAGATATTTTATCACCTTCTACTCATTTTGAAATATCCTTTAATTTTTGTGAGCAGTAATATATATACACACACACACACACACACACACACACTTTAAGAGAAAATGTCTCATATTACAATGTATCTTCAACTCACAATGAGAAAGATGATCATTTCTCTTAAACGTCTTTGAGGAAGACGCAATTCTTACTTAAATCTTAAGACTTAGTGTAAAAGATTGTCATGATTGGGAGGAAGCAGGAGGAAGGAATAGGTGAATTGTGGGAAGAAAAGAGGGAAACATTTGGTTGTGGAGTGGGGAAAAAGCAGCAGCAGAGAACCAAAGGAAGGGGCCAGGGGAGGCGAACGCAGTCAGAAAGCATCCTCTGTGCTGTCTGGATCCCTCCAGAAAACTCCTGGTCAATTACACAGACAGGACAGAGAAATGTGGGACAAGGCAGCTTGAATACACCCTATAAGGGTGTAAGATCTTTAGGATGATTCTTATTTACTACTTGGGGTCCAACTTAGAAATGACTCAAAATCTTTCCTAAAAATTATAAATAGCTACCCCTGTAAGTGAGGCCCATGTCTTGGAAGAATGTGCTTCTCAGTCTCCATTGAGTTGCTCCACTTGGGAGTACCCAGGGTCAGATGTTTGGTGTTTTATTTTCCTTGTGGCCCATCTTGTTCATCTGTGAATGCCCTTTGGGACTTAGGGCTGTGTCTGGCACATGGTTGATAAGTGGTTTCTAAAATATACGGTAGAGAATTCAAACTACCACAGGGTTTCTGGTTTCACAGTTCATACTAACTTTAACAGTTGTGTATTTTAGAGGCAAACGGGTCCCAAATGATACAAGTTGAGTTTCTGTAAGCAATCTCAGGTTCCTTGGTGGCTGTGCTGATCCTAAGTGTGCTCAGAGGGCCTAAGACTCAATCAGTAAGAAAACACATGAGGAAACTAATGCTAAATAGGAATATAAGCCACAAAAACTATGCAAGACTGTCACTGACCCCCAGGCCACCTCTTAGAGATGCATATGAAACTGGAAGGCTGTGTGAAAAGCTTGGTTAGGGCAATAGTGCCCCAGAATACGGCATCTTCCCAGAGCTGTTTTACTCACTTCTAAGCAAGAACTTGCATATTGTAAATCCTATGACTCCCTGCACCTAAATGCCCAAGCATTGTCTTAAACTTCCCATATTCAAGAATACCTGACTAGAAGTTGAGGTTTTCCTTTGAACACATCAGTGAGCTATTCTCTTTTATTACCATGTAGCATGCCGGAGGAATTTTGTTTTGCCAATTCCTCTGTTTCTTAAAGTCCCATGACTCACAAATGGCATCCAAAAAAACCTGTAAATTTATAAATACATAAATCTAGACTTAAAAGGTTAGTTTTTTCTTCTATTTTCTGAAAAAAAAAAGTGTGCAGTGGTCAATAGGGCCAACATATTATAGCCCAGAGATTTCAGATTTCAATAGTACAAATTCATGTTTGACAGAAATTGGTCTTCAATAGACTGACTTTTAAATTTAGCTTTATAATGTATATGTGTGTTCATTCTATTTGTTATTTCTGCTAACTGATTGGATTTTAACTCCTCTTGCACACTTTGAGAAGATACTTTGGGAACCTTCCCCCAGAAGTAGATATGAATGTTCCCCAAACACACTCTGCTTCCAGTTTGAAAGAGTTTATAGAACTTCTGCAGGCTATCCTGGCCCCTCTGCTAAAAATCTCTGGCAGAGCCAACTGTGTTCTCTTCTGTGACTGATAAACAGAACCCTTAATACCTACGCAGGTTACTAATTGCCAGGGTTCCATATCCTGCGTAGACAACAAGCGCTGCCCATTCTATCCTCTAAGACATTTGAGGAACCATATTATGAAATGTTCCCTATATAAAAATAGCCCTTATGAAGCATGAAAAATTAAAATGATTTAAACCCATTATAACATCTTACTCAAATTATGCTAAAAGGAACTCCAGGAGCAGTATGGGGAAATTTGGTGAGAAAAGAGCAGCTCCTTTAAATCTCCACTTAGTGATATGCTAAGCGAAATGAAAAGCATTCACTTTAACCTTAGTTAACCTTTTCCTCCTAAGCTCAATTTCCATACTCTTTAAAATATCTTAAAATTAGTGAAATGATTTCATTTATATTTTCTCCACCCTAAATTTATAAGTGAGGCAGAATCAAATATATACCATCTCAGCACATTAGCTGTTCCACAGAAGCCGACAGCGCCATTCTGCATCAGAAGAGAAGTAAAATGAAGGCAATATGTCTATCAAAAGAGCCTTGTATTAAATGTAAATTTCTTTACTCTTTCAGATAAAAGGGCAAATTATTTAATCACTTCAATTCAACAAGCATTTATGGAGCACCAGAAGCCACTGGGCCGGAATAGGGAGGGAGAAGAATACAAAGATCTTGGAGGGTGCCTGCCCACCCCCGTCCGGGAACCCACCACATCCCGACAGAAACACATGTGCACGCCGGGAGTTCAAGGCACATCATGCAGGCTGTGATTCAGGTACACTCAGGGGGAAGAGGCCCTCGTGTCCACAAAGGGACTAGAAGGCTCTATGGACAGACAGCACTTGATTTGGTCTTCGGAGAATGCAACTTCCGGTGCTGGGGGGCAGAGGAGGGGAAGACGCTTCTGGACCAGGGCTAGCTACAGATTTGTAGAACCTAGTGCAAAGTGAAAATGTAGGCCCTTGGATAAACATTAAATATTTCAACAGGATGACAGCAGAGAATTAAAACAAGGAATTTCTGGGCCTTGTGCATATTCATTCCATCATCTGTGCTACAGCAGAAGATGAGCACCTGGGTTTTGATTGAGAGTTTGCAGGCCCAGGCAGTGGGCCATGCAGCCAGCACCCCTGTAGATAGTGTGGGCACCAGTGGGAGAAACACAAGAGTTGTGGCAGAGACCATGGCAATCAACCACCAGATATGTCCTGTTTCCCAAGAAGACAGTACAATTCTTCTGTCAACAAAATAAGTCACTGCAAACTATACTGTGGGATGTACTTGCAGGGTGTAGACAGACTATAGGAATCAGACAGACGTATCTCAAAGTATGGATTCCTTCATCTTCAATAAGCCTAAGCCAAGTGAGTTTTATTACTGAAAGTGTGACTCTGCCGGTTACTTTTTATATTAGGGGAGCGGGAGATTGTGGGAAATTAAGAGCATTTTCTCTTCTTTCCTATGCAACTCTAATTGAAAAAAAATTAGAATAAGTTTTAAAGCAAGTGAAGAAACAGGTATTCACATTTTCAGCATGGCATAATATTTCAAATTCCCTGCCTGTTTCCCTCATTCAACAATAACAGATTGGTGGCCAGTGTGCTGAGAAGGCCTCCAGATTAGAAATGATTCTCTCGACATTGTTTTATTTACACTACACACGCTTCCAGTTTTACAGTTCAGTAGCAAGTAGAACCACACAGCTCCTCACATTAGCCCCGAAGCCACTTTAAGCTACAAGCGGCTGCTCTGTAAGCATTGGAACGAATTCTCTGTAGTCCCCATAGAAATCCCATGGAATGCAGTTTCCTGCTGGTTTGTTAGGCTGCATCAGAATAATGAGAATATGAGGATAGCCCTACTCGATTATGCAATGAAACAAAACTCCCGCACCACAGTCCATCCAGAAATACTTTCACCCTTCTCTTCTGCAATTAAAGCTTCTTATTTACATCGAAAGGTTGTTTGTGAATAATCCCACCAGGGAGTCAACCCAACAAAAATAAATCACCCAGTGCTTTCTGACAAGCCAAGCCCAGTGCTTGGCATCCACTACAATAACTATTTGTAGCACAAAGGATGAATGCTGACCCATTTATCCTGCCTGATTTTTTCTGCCCCAAACCTAACTTACACTATGCTAAACTGTTTCTCTGAGACCTTTTATACAATACTTTAATACATTTTTTCACATTTTAAACTATTCCCTTTAGAATTCTCTGACTCCATATCACAAGTTCTATTAAATTCATAATGGGATAACCATGAAAAGGGAAATGATTGTATTAATTCCCTGTTGTCAGTACAGAGGGCAGTCAGCACACTGCTATAATAGAGGATGAGCTCTGGGCTTCTAAGAGGTGGTACCCCATCTCTGCCTCTCACTAACCCTGGGTACCCAGCAAGTTACTCAACCTCTTTATGCCTTGACTTATTCATCAGTAAAATGGGGACACAAAGGAAGACCACCTGATATGGTTATTGTGAAAATTAAGTAAGACACCATAAAGCACGCAGTAAACAACCTGGTATGTGGGAAGTATTCATAAATACTGCCTACCCCTATTATTATTTCACCAGTAGTACCTAGGACATTGGATCGCTTTATTATTTTTTTAATTATCCAGTTAAAGAATACTTGAAAATATTTAACATTTAGAATAAACACGAATTTAGGAGACAAAAGACAACCAAGGATAATATGTATGACTGACAGACTTTCTTCTGAAACAGATCTATTCAAGAACATGATGTAAGACTGATTACACAAAACAAGTAGTGCTCATCTTGAGTCACTCAGTAAGTTTTCTACTCCACTTTTCTTTTCTTTTAAAAAAAATATTTTATGTATTGATTTTTAGAGAGAGAAGAGAGAGAGAGAGAGAGAGAAAGGGGGGAGAGAGAGAAAGGAGAGAAGCAGGAAGCATCAACTCCCATATGTGCCTTGACCAGGCAAGCCCAAGGTTTTGAACCAGCAACCTCAGTGTTCCAGGTCGACACTTTATCCCACTGTGCCACCACAGGTCAGGCTCCATTTTTCAATAAGTAAAACTTCTTAACAAAATTGAAATCTTTATTAAACCATTTTGCAAATATAAAAAGTCATTCAACATTTACTGATGGAATTTGAACAATGTTTTAATATTTTGTCTTATAAAATGAAAAGGATAATACAATCACTGGATCCCCTTCCACAATATACAAGCTTCAAGAAACAAATCAGAGAACACATGATTTCCACATGGACTGAATTCAAACTTCACATCAAACCTTATTATCACTTTGAAATATTTGGCTGTGCAAAAACCAACAGACAAGCTCTTTCTAAGAAAATTCTGTCGTTTCTTCACTCCTCATAACCTTGCCGGCTTCCCCATGCTCCTTTGACAGTATAATCAGTCAATTCAATCAGAGAAATTCAAAAGTACAACGGTAATTTTCTCTCACTTTTTTCTTTACACTGTCAGTTCAAGCCACCTGCTGAAAGCATTGATGTGGAACAGCTCAGTATTAGCTCTGAAATTAGTACCAGTCCCCAGTTAAATACATGGCACATTTGGTGTAGGATAGAGACTCTTAATAGCATATAAACCCATCAGTAGAATCTGCACATTACTTAAGTTAGCCTTTTTCCAAGTCATCTATGCTGGCCCTTGATGGTATCACAACACAAAATGAAAGTAAGCCAGAAGAGGAAAATGGGTTCAAGGGCACAGACTAGAAATTTGAAAGACGATACTTATATATAAATATTCTTAAGCATGATGTCACTATGATCTACTGTAAACAAATTTCAAAATGTAATACCCTGCTGATAACAAGTTAAAATGTCTCTAGACTAGAAATATAATCCACACTATAACATTAATAATGTCCCTAGAAAAGAATCCTGCATTTAAAATGCAAGATTCTCCTCGTTTAAATTCCAACTCAGAATTTGTAACTACGCACACATTTTTCACACACTCCTTTAAACAGAAAGTAAAGTGCAATTATGTCTGGTCTCTTACATGCTCCTGCACCTTGCCTGGCCTGCCAAGTTCAGCAGGCAGGTACTGAGCACTGACTGAGGCCGTAGGATGAAAGGCATTTACCACGGCCATTCAGAGGGTCGTCAATGGACAACCTGTACAAGATTCATGCCTTCAATAATAAATGTACTAAACACCTGGAGGTAATTGGCTGTGTGAAGCTTCACAATAGGCCAGAGAGCTTGTCTGAACAAAGTAAAATAAGATTAAATAATGAATGAGGAGTGCAGAGAATTTCAAGCCAAACTAATACAGCATGTATTTTTTAAAAAGTGAAAATAGTTGGTGAGTCAGGTTTTTATGGTTAGGAGGTGTCACAGGGACTTCCTCTTTCTCTGTCCACAGAAATTATTTTGAGGATATATATTATTCCAGATGTCTAGTGTTGGGTGCATAGTAGCCAGTCTTACCAGTTCAGGAAACAGCCTGCTGAGTGATGGAAGGTTGTCCAAAGCCTACCCAACACTTGATTGCACTTTTATTTTATAAAAGCAGAACCAACATCTGATAATGTCTGGGGGAGAAATATCAGAGCAATCTTCTGAAAAATAACGTTTCTGACACCTGTACAGATTTAATAGCGTCTGCCATCACAGGGACCAGTAAAGAAAGGGTCGGTCAAGAAGCTCTCCAAGTCAGTTGTTGTATAGACACTCCTCTTGGGCCAAGTTGGTGTTTGGAAAGAGTTAAGAAATTACAGCCATTGGATAGTCAAGTCAGAAACATGAGAAGTGTCTAACACGAAATAAAAACTAGAAACATGTGTCTGTGGATGCCAAAGTCATCATAATTTTTAATGAGTCATACTTAGCCTTCCTTATTAAAAATTTTAATGATCAAAAGATTAAACAGTCTTGTTAATTCCCCGCATCTTGATTTTCTGGGGCTAGGTCAATATAAACACCCTCATCGGTAAGAAATGCAAATTGAGGTGTTTGCAGTCGTAAAAAAATGGTACGTGGACCTTGCTGGGGAAAGTGAAGTGGAGGTTTTCATAAAACCAAGTTGGAAAATACTAATACTAAATCCAGACATCTTCTAAAATTCACTCAGGAACATACTCCTTCAATATGCACTACCTGAAACACTTGCCAACAGGGTAAGTGAACTAAACATACGAGTTCAAGG
The DNA here is from genome assembly GCF_036850995.1 of Saccopteryx leptura. Lineage (NCBI taxonomy): Eukaryota > Metazoa > Chordata > Mammalia > Chiroptera > Emballonuridae > Saccopteryx > Saccopteryx leptura. The sequence continues at coordinate 104,041,218 of NC_089508.1, read as the reverse complement.
AAGTGGGAAAAAAAGGTCTCAAAGGGAACAGTCGCTGGCCAGTGAGTGCCACACAGTGGAACTTCAAAGATGAAATTGAAAACCATGAGAGGAAGTTATTGTGGAAGGTAGACTTCAAGAAGTTCCTAAGGTTATGTGACTTTTTAAAAAACAAAAAATGTTAGAAAACTAGTCATAACATTTAAAAATAATACAGAGTCTATACTTGAAAGATGGACAAAGCCACAGACTTTTCTTTGGCTCATATTCACTAAATCTGAAAAAACAGTAAAAGAGTTACCACTTTGTGATCACTTATTTGCTTGTTTAAATGGTTGTAATACTCAAAGCTTGGTTAACCCAGAAAAATTTTATATTACCATTTTATAGACAATGAAATTAAAACACAAAATTATAACTGGCTCAATCATGGTTTTACTAACAAATGGAGATGCTAGGATTTGAATGCAGGTCTTGGGATTTAAAAATATGCTCTCTTTCATTTTATATATTTGACTTTTATCATGAAAAAATTGAAAAGAAAAAGTTTTACACTTATACATATTAGTCTTAGTTTTGCCACAGTATGAGTTAAAAATTGAGCTAATCACCATTCTTTTATATTATGCACAATATTGAAATAAAATTTTATTTTTAAAAATCTAAAATTGTTGATATTTCAGGCTGGGACCTACTCCTAATTTAGATCTCTCTTTCCCCCTTTTGCCAGCTTCTATTATGAATCTACCTTTGCCACCCAGCTTAGTGTATCCCAAGGTTCTCTTTACCAAGCCATAGTCGCAGAGCTCCAGGGAAAAGCAACCTGGTCTCATCTCTCCAGGCAGAGGAGAACAGAAGCTCCATCTCCACACATGCTGCAGATGGCTTTTCCAGTCTACCTGAATCATTACCAGCTAGAAGCAGTGGTCATTGGGACTTGGACGTGAGCTGCAAAGTATAGAATTGTGACAACAATTCCAGTGCCATGCAGACTTTTCCTGGATGTGGACTTTTCCTGGACTCCTGCTCCTTGTGACAGCTCATAACGGACTGAACTGGGGTTGGGTTGCATTTTTCAGGGATTTGGCATGGTGATGGGGCCAACTTGGACTTGGTGAACATGTTAAGGACACTACTCTTTTATGGATTCTTGCTGTATTGGCCAAGAGATTGCGTAAAGGCTTTAATCACTGTAAAAAAAAAAAAAGAAGACTGGATAAAGAAGATGTGGCACATATACACCATGGTATACTATTCAGCCATAAGAAATGATGACATCGGATCACTTACAACAAAATGGTGGGATCTTGAGAACATTATACGGAGTGAACTAAGTAAATCAGAAAAAAACAAGAACTGCAGGATTCCATACATTGGTGGGACATAAAAACAAGAATAAGAGACATGGACAAGAGTGTGGTGGTTACGGGGGGTGGGAGGAGGGAAGGAGGAAGAGGGGGAGAGGCACAAAGAAAACTAGATAGAAGGTGACAGAGGACAATCTAACTTTGGGTGATGGGTATGCAACAGAATTGAATGACAAGATAACCTGGACATGTTTTCTTTGAATATATGTACCCTGATTTATTGATGTCATCCCATTAAAATAAAAATTTATTTATAAAAAAAAATCTAAAATTGTTGAGCTTTAGAGAAACTTGCCCCCTGAACTTAAAATTAAAAGTCAGTATTATCTTCATTCTATCCTTAGGATGGATTTTCTTGAGGGAGTTACAGTATAGTTAATAATAAACTAATCAAGAAGGAGATGATAGTTATTTAATATGATAATTAGACATTAAGTCCATTAACTCACACGTATATGGAGCAATAAAAGTAAAAGAAAGACATTTGAGCTCTGAATGAGAAAAATCTGAAGTTTATTAGATACGCATAACTCCACAAGAAAATACATTACCTAGTCCATTGGTAACCACAGTCTCCAAATCATCAGATGGGTCACAAGTTACTGTCTACCCAATGCAGCCTCCAGAGCTCAAAGTGGTCCCTCAGTTGACAGATGGATTGAGAATATATGACACTTAGTCTCAGGTAGTGGGTCTATAGCAAAATAAAATGGAGAACTACAATAAACTATTTAAAGTTCCTATCACAAACATAATGAGAATCCCCTTTCCTTATTGTCTATAGTAATCAAATTTGTTTTACTTCTAATGAATATCCTTTTACTTTACCAATAGTACCGGTACTTACTAGCTTACTGAGAATAGATTCCTTCGTTAAGGCATCCCTATTTTATGGCCTATGTACTAAGTGTTTGATTTTCCAGGGTTTCTCTGTCAGCAAGTTTTTTATTTATTGTTCTCATAACTCAGGTGTAAACTACATGCTATATCTTCAGGTAATCCATGGACACCCTATCTCGAGGGTCCCCTCAATTCTCCCAATCACCAGCACCATTTCCTTGTTTTATTTTTTTTCATGTTTCTATTGCCTGAAATTCTTGGGTCTTTTATGCTTCTTTCTAAATTTCTTGTCTGCCTCTCTTCCCCACACACATACCATTGATGTGACCATTACAGAAGGGATCTGATTTCTCATGTTCAGGTTCTCTACCTATGATCCAGAACAAATATAGTAGACTACATACACATCTAAGCCAGTGGCCCTTAAACTTTAGCATGTATCCAAGTAGTCTAGAAGAGTTCTGAAAACATGTTATTTCTTGGCCCCAACCAAAGTTTCTGATCTAGCAGTTCTGGGGCTGGGCCTGAATATTTAATGTTCTAACATGTTTCTAGGTAATGCTGGACCAACCATAGTTCACAATACAATGTACTGATGCTTTAAAGGCTTGATGATTTTGAATACTATGTTTCAGCTTTGTCATGTAACAAACAGATTCTTTGGCAGAGACATAAATGTGAATGTGAAATTTTTAAAGAATTTGTTTTTAAAAATTTACAAGCATAAATAAAAACTTTAAGTCTCTCACTTGTGACAAGTAGTTAGTATTATATTAAATAGCTAACACTTAATAAACACAGACGCTTAATTCCAAGCACTATTCTAGGCAAATTTTATATATTATCTTCAATGGAATCGTCCCAAATCCTCTACCAAGAACTATTACTATCCCCATCTTACAGATGAGACCCCAAAGCACAGGGACACCAGGTAACTTGCCAAAGTCATTTGTTAGTGGCTGGGAAAAAGTTAAAGGTAGGCAAGCCAGCTCCAGGTCCCAATCTCTTAAACACGATGGTGCACAGTCTTATCCAGGGTACACGTTCCACAAATAGCAGATTTACAAAAGTTAATATAAAATACAGTCCTACGACCCTGATCAACAGGTTTTACAAGCTGATTTTTTTTCTCTCTTGCCCATCAAGAAAATAGGAGATAAATAGATAAATAATGAATTCTATATTTATGCTACTAAAAGGAAATGTGTGATTATGATACCTTAATGCTAGACAAATATAAACAATGTGCGTGATACATGGGTTCACCCTGCCTGCGAATGCTCCTGCAATGTAAGAGTCTCTTTACCCAAGGACAAGTTCTTTCACCTCCCCATCTGTCCTGTGAATTTTTAAATGTCTGAGACAGGTGGCCTGTTGGAAACCTAAAACCCTGTGGGTCTAAGATATGATTAAAATCTGATGTTCAGTTCTCTGATAAAAAAGATTCCTATGTTTAGGCAGGAATTTCTAATAACTCGCAAAATATGTCAAAGATAACTTGAACACTACATAACCAAAATCTCTTTACCTCTAGAATAGCATATGCTAGAACAGTGATTTTTTTTACCTTTGTTATCTCATAACACACATAAACTATTAATAAATACTAAAATTCCGTGGCACATAAAAAAAAAAGATGTTTTTTTGCCAATCTGACAGAAAAAGAATATGTATAATTTTGACTCATTCACACTGGATAGCTATTGTTCTGTTGGCTGTTGTCTTTTTTTTTATTTGACAATCAAAGGAAAAAGAGGTCAGTGTCCCTAAACTAAGTAATCAAGTAAGGCGTTTTTAAAAGTTCTTGTGGCACACCAGTTGACAATTGCTATACTAGAACAAACTTTGGCTTTCTCAATTTCTCCATAGAAAATTGTGGTAATGCTTACATATCTCTACCATGAAGGAATAAAAATAAATAAATCAAGTAACCGATTTTTCATGGTTTGAGGTTTTTCTCCCTTTCTAAATTTACTAGTGGTTTTCAAAATAGCACAACCTGCTCTCCTCTCCTTAAAGAATTCTAGTGAACTAGTAGTAGTTCACCAGTTTTCTTCCTGGTTCTCTTTAGTAAATATAACTAGAATTCTCTGAACAATATGTAAAAACACTGCATTAATGATAGTTTTTAAAATAAAATTAGTTAATAATGCGAGCTGAGCTCCATAATTGCATATTACAGAGCTCATTGAAAAATATATTACTCAAAAAATCTTAACCATGATTATGCTTCACAAAAATGCCAAGTGCAATGTGACTTTTCTTAAAACTAAAATGCACAAAAGAATTATAAAGCTACTTGCCATGAATCACTCCCCAGTTTATATTTGTTAATAGAAAGTACAATACAATTTTTAAAACATAATCCATTTCTTTCCTAGAAAAGATGGAAGGAATTTAATTGAAATCTATTTAGTGAGAACTTAAAGCTATGCTGAGTTTAAAGTTTGGCACAGAATACTAAGCAATGATCATGCAGATAATTAAATTTTAAAGTGTTAAATGATTTATAGTCTTGTAAATAATTAAAGAAATTTAAAAATCCAAGTAAGAAAATGTTATAGAGAATATATATTACCAATCTATTTGCCAGAACAATAACATATGAGAGTATGTTACCTACATTTTGACACTGGTAATGTCAGCAGTGACTTTAATTTAAAAAGCTTTAGCAAACTTAATGAAATTAAACTAAATTGATTGGCATTCTGATCCAGCAGGTATTAAACATATCAAGGTAAAAACAAGGCCACTGTGACAAATTCAATAGATCAATCTGCAGTGATGCAAAAATTCAATAAATTGAAATTTAACTAAAGAATATTGCACAAATGCCAATCCCCTCTATGAAATAAAGGATTATTCATTTGAGACTATATTACTATAACTATCAAAAAATCTATAATTGTGTTGTAGTTTGATTCTACAGCTTTTGACTGACTTTTTTCATTTTTAATGTTCCTGTTTTTATTATTTTCAGTGCAGAGACCTCATCGCCTAAGCCTCCCTCTTGGTCTGTGCTCATTCAATCATGAATCTTTAATGAGTAGAGATCTATATTGTCAAGAAACATACCTTTCCGAACAATTTTTTTAAGTTTTTAAGTTTATGAATAAATTACAAAGTATCTGAAGAGAAGTTTCCTTACGGTAGTGAAAATATTTAAATTTATTTTTACACAGAGCCTATTATTCATGATTTTGATATTGTCAGTACTTTTGTAATAGAAATAAATACGTGAAGAATAGATGTGTATTTTCATCTCTAACATGAGGTCAGAGAAAAAAATTACCTATACAATTTCTGCTGACACCCACACTTGTAGATCACAGCCCTTCCTATATCTTAGACTAGTTAGCTTGTTGAATTTTTGAAGAAAGAAAAGAACTCTTCCATGACTTTTCCATGGTTTTTCCTACCAAGAAGTTATCACTAGTTTTAATTCCTCTCTCTCAAGCAACTAACACTGTGTATAATATGTAAAAACTTTACTCAAAAACTGAAATTATTCAAAAATATACAGACAAAAAGTAAAATAATAGAAAAATTTGTTGGGAAGGAGAGAAAAAGGTTGTCAAAAGAGATACATAAAAGTAGTTTGAGTAATATTCCATAGTGTATATGCACCACATCTTCTTTATGACTTTGGGTGGCAGGTATGCAACATAATTAAATGACAAGATAACCTAGAGGTGTTTTCTTTGAACATATGTACCCTGATTTATTGATGTCACCCCATTAAAATTAATAAAAATTTATTTTTAAAAAAGTAGTTTGAAAAATCCCCATCAAAGTAAAAACTTGAGCATGACTACCCCAATCCAAACAGTGTTTTTATACCAACAGACATTCAGAAAAACGTGTCACGGCTGAAATGTGACATGAGAAGAATGGCACTCATCTTTCAGACAAAAGTTTTAAACCAGGATCAGAAAACAATGCCCTGCGGGCCAAATCTGAGTTACCACCAGTTTTTGTACATCTGTGAGCTAAAATTAGTTTTTACATTTGTAAATGGTAAAAACAAAACAAAAAAAAATTTATGGCATGTGAAAATTTATATAAAATTCAAATTTCAATGTCCATAAAGTTTTATTGGAACACAGCATCTAGAGCAGGAACACAAATCAATTGTACCTATTTTCCAACCCAACTGTACTGACCTAAAAGGCAAAATTCTAGAGTAGAAACACTTGGCTAGAGACATTAAAAGGTCACTTAACAGGCAGATCCTGAAATCATCTTTAAAATGACAGTATTTTCAAAATTAGTTTGAACATAGTACAAAACCTACAATTTTGTCAACATCTTGTACATAACTAATAGTCATATTTGTTTGTTGGAAAACAGAATAAGAATCAAGAGATCTGGAATCATTTTCTTTGGAAACAGAAATGACTGACATTACAGAATTTTAGGGGTGTTTTTGTTGTTGTTATTCCTTAGCATTTATCATCTCTATATGAGGCCAACATCCTTAGCATCTTGCAAACATGAATTGTTTTAAATTTATTAAAACCTTAAAGATCAGTGAATAAAAGTCAGTTCACTAATACAGTGTCCTTTTAGTTCAAAGAGTCAGTAAGCATGTGTCCCTAGGTCAGCCATGAAGCAGGGGACAGCTGGTTTATTGGGTCTCAACTCACAGCTTCCAACCACTACACACTAACAAAAATTAATCTAGAATACTGGCATACCAAACATTTTCAAAGAAATTATGCACACATTCCTTAAGATCAAAGATGAGTTAAAGAAAAGTGTAGTTAGGAGCAGAGCAACAACAAATTCGTGAAGAGCCAACTATCTTACAGCAACAGTAGTGCCACATCCATTACACAGCTGTCAGCGTGGTGAACAGGAGACCTGGTTTCATTTTAGAAACAGCTCCAGCAGCTTAGCACCAAGGCTTCCAGAGCCAGAGGGGAAATCTACATTAGGACACAGCAGCAACAGATAGGGAAGAGAGGAGACCAACTCTATCAATACTCTTCCATAATGGAATCTCTAAAAAGACTTGTACATTGGGCCTGACCTGTGGTGGCGCAGTGGATAAAGCGTTGACCTGGAAATGCTGAGGTCGCCAGTTCGAAACCCTGGGTTTGCCTGGTCAAGGCATATATGGGAGTTGATGCTTCCAGCTCCTCCCCACCTTCTCTCTCTCTGTCTCTCTCTGTCTCTCTCTCCTCTCTCTCCCTCTCTGTCTTTCTCTCTCCTCTCTAAAATGAATTAAAAAAATTAAAAAAAAAATTTTTTTAAAGACTTGTACAATAAAGATTTTTGCATTAAGATGGCAGCCTGAATTCACACACTGAATGCTCTCTTCTGAAACTACACTAAAATTACAATAAAGATAATTTTTAAAGGCATGAACCCATAAAAATAGGAAAAACAAAAAAAGAGCTATCAGCCATAAAATTCATCTAGGTGGTAAGAAGACATTAGCAGCAACTAATAACCATTATTGAGACAATGTACCCCATAGTCCAACATATTAGAGGCCACAAATGGTTTATAGGACCTGGAGCACCTGTGACCTATGGAACTGGAAGAAAGAATGGTGCTGTAGAGAAATATGCAGCTAAAATAGCAGTGATCATATTAAAGCTGTTTGAGAAACAATTAGATGCCTGGCCCAGCTGCCAGGACTGGACTGCCTTCTGGAGTAACCGTGGGAGGTCTGGAGGTTCTTCTCTGCAAAGAGATAAATAAACTAGGGAAAACTAGGAGCAGTTGAAGACCTAAAGCAGAGAGATTAATATACACTCTGAGAACTCTCCTCTTTTCCCCACAAGGCTTCTAGAATACATGCAGCCCTCCAGATAAGAGATTAGAAATTCCTTCTTTAAGGAAGCTGACCAGTCCAAGAGAAAAAATTTAAAGATAACAGACATTGGGTTTCCCTACAGGATTATAGCTGGACTACTCAATGATAAAGTTCAAAGTCAACAAGCTTGACTCATACACTTAAAATGTCCAATCCACTTAACTAGAAATGAACAAAAATAATAAGATAGCTGAGGAAATAGCGAATATAGATGAAACAGCTAACATAGATGCAAGATGAAACCAACTGAAAGTGGTACCTTGGAAGAAACAGACTAAATAAAGAGAACAAAAGTAAAAAAAAAAAAAAAAAAAGAGCATATTCCTCTTATTTATTTTCAGAAAGGACAAAAATTCCATCTAGAAACAGGAAGAGAATAGAATAAAAAGAACATTTGGAGAAAAAAACAGGTCTTAAAATAAAAAATGTAATAGAAATGAGAAAGTAAATCAATAGAAGAGTTACAGTAAAAATTTGAGGCAATGTCTTAGTTAGAGAAGCAAAAAGATAAAGTGAAAATATAAGAAAATAAATGGTCCACAAATTCCAACATCTACATAGGAATGCCAGAGAATGCAAACAAAGAAAATAAAAATCAATGAAGCTATTAAAAAATTATCCAGAACTAAAGGGTAAGTTTTCAAATTAGAAGTCCACTGAGAACCCAACACACTGAATGAGAGTAGATTCATACCACATCACACACATCAGTGGGAAATTTCAGAACATCCAGGGAGAAGGTTACATATAATCATCATAAAAATGTTTCAATATCTCTGAGCAACAAAACCAGAATCTATATGACAATGAAGAAATAGGCTCAAATTCTGAATTAAGATAATCCCCTCCCTAGAATTTCATATAAAAACATCAATCAGAAGGGAGGGTGAAATAAAAACATAATAGAAACTCAACGTCCCTCCAAATGTATCTTTCATATACCCTTTCTCATCAAACTATGGGCATATACTATGGGCAAAATAGTGGTACCTCATTTCAAGTCATTCTAAAAATACCAGCTGAGTACAGTGAACATCAGTGAAAAAAACATCATTCTTGCTGTTGAGATACGAAACAAAGATGGTTCATTTTGGAGGAGGAGGCAGAGGGGAAGTCATGTTCCTCACGGGAATGGCAGCAGTGAAGCCTGGAATCTCTATGAAAATCAACATATTGGAAAAAGCTTTCTCTGATCCTTACTGACTAGTTACTCAACCTTGATACTATTGACATTTAGGACCAGAGAAGTCATTCTCGGGGTGAGGGGTGGTATGTTATTCTGTGTATTGTAGGATATCTAGCAGTACCTCTGGCTTCTAACTTTTAGATGCCAGTAGCATAACCACACATATACTTTGACAATCACAAATGTCTAAAGATATTGTCGATTGTCTTTTGAAGAGACTAAATTGCTCCTGGTTAATAACCAGTGCTACAGAGCAAAAAAATAAGATCTTTTTTTTTCTGGTGAAAAGTATCTATATAACACAGACAGTCCCTGACTTACAATGGTTCAAATTATACTTTCAGTAGAAACCAGCTAGGCTAAGCTATTGATGTTCATTCAGTAGCTTAGGTGTATTAAATGCATTTTAACTAACAATATTTTCAACTTACAATAGATTTATCATCAGAATGTAACTCATCAAAGGTCAAGGAGCATCTGCATATTTATCCAACACTTATACCACACATACTTGTTATATGTGTCAGTCTCTGGAAGGGTACAAAAGGGTACTTAACTGGTAGTGACCACCTCTCTTGCAGGTTGAAAGGGAGATTAACTTTATTCTTAATTCTTTACTCATTTTAAAAGAATTTCGTGTCACAAATATGCATTCTCTTTCCAAAAAATGTATAATATGAAAGTCTTAAAACAAAATTACAAATGAGTATATCCTCTTACACAATTACACATCTAGGAATTAGAACTCTTAAATTATGCTCATACACACACACACAAATATATATTGAATATAATGGCGTTCCAAAATTATTATTAGTGACACTGATTGTATAGTAGTTGTCCCCTTACCCACAGGAGATATGTTCCAAGACTCTCCACTAGAAGCCTGAAACCACAAATAGTACCAAACTCTATGTATAATAATATGTTTTTTCTTATAAACACATAGCTATGATAAGTTTAACTTATAACTGTGAATAGTAAGACATTAACAATGATACCTAAGAATAAAATAGAACAATTATAACAATATACTATAATAAAAATTATGTGAATGTGTTGTCTCTCAGAATATCTTATGGTAGTGTACTCAACCTTCTTCTTATGATGTGCATTGATACAATGCCTACCTGATGAGATAAAGTGAGGTGAACAATGTAGGCATTGTGACATAGTGTTAGGCTACTAAAAGGGATACTTGAATACAAGCACTGCAATATCAGCATAGAAAATCTAATAATAAAGAAGTCTCCTAGTGACTAATAGGCAGGTACAACATAGATACGCTCAAAGAGATGACTCACATCCTGGGAGGGAAGGACTGGGATAGTGAAAGTTTCCATCATGCTACTCAAACACTGCATAATTTAAAATACAAATTGCTTATTTCTGGAATTTTCCATTTAATATTTTCAAACCACAGTTGACCTCAGGTAACTAAAAACACAGAAAGCAAAATCACAGATAAGAGAGAACTACCACAATATCAAAAAATAAATAAATCATCTAAATAATCAATAATAGAATACTGTGAAATAATATAAAATAGAATAGAATGTGGCTATTACAAAAGCAAGTTCAAATTTGAATACCAACATGATTCATTTCTCCAAAATAAATTATGGTTTGTATTTTATTTTCCTTTTCCAAAATAAACCATGAGGTTAAAAAGGCAAGGTGTGGCCTGGCGTGCAGAAGTCCCGGGTTCAATTCCCAGCCAGGGCACACAGGAGAAGCGCCCATCTGCTTCTCCACCCCTCCCCCTCTCCTTCCTCTCTGTCTCTCTCTTCCCTTCCCACAGCGAGGCTCCATTGGAGCAAAGATGGCCCAGGCGCTAGGGATGGCTCCTTGGCCTCTGCCCCAGGCGCTAGAGTGGCTCTGGTCGCAACAGAGCAACACCCGGAGGGGCAGAGCATCACCCCCTGGTGGGCAGAGCGTCGCCCCCTGGTGGGCGTGCCAGGTGGATCCTGGTCGGGCGCATGCGGGAGTCTGTCTGACTGTCTCTCCCCATTTCCAGCTTCAGAAAAAGACAAAAAAAAAAAAAAAAAAAAAAGGCAAGGTGTGAAGCAGTGTGCATATTTTATGTATATATAAACAAATGCACATTTTCCCCACCCTTTTTTTTCATACACATTGATGAAAGTGGTTGACTACCAAACCAGAAACCTAGTGGCAGGAGGCCAGGACCAGGACGGGAGGGAGGCTATATGCTCTTCTGTACCTTTAGAATTTTAATCACAGAAATAACTTACTTATTCATATTAAAATAAGATTTGAACTTTTTTGTGCTCTAGTAGTTCTCTAGGGTTAATTTCTCAAACTGTAACTAGCAACCAAAGACTGGGGGCACAGTTGCAGCCACTGCCATCATGTAACACTGTTGTTCCTGTAAGGATATACGCCAAGGAAACTTGACAGAGATGCTCACAATGCCTCTGAATGGCAGTTTATAATGAACAGAATAGAAGTTGTTATTCTTCCTTTTACCCCCAGAGATTCAGGTTCTTCATTATTAAAAGTTGGGGGAAAATGAAACCTAATTAATACAAAAAAAACCATTCCTATCGTAATGAAACCAGATTAAGTGGGGGACAAGTTAGGGGGAGGGGGGCAAAGGGGGTATAATGGGGGACACAGGGAGTGGGGGTGAGGGTGTTATATTGAGTGGGACACTTGAATCCACATTAACACAATAAATTTAAAAAAATTTTAATCAGATTAAAAACATACAAACATACAAAAAAAAATCACAAGAAGTTTTTGTCTTGCTCAGTAGTAGAGGTTATTTAAAAGAGTAAATTAGTCTGTGGTCCTGAGTAGAAGGCTAGCAATGAAATTTGCTTGGGGAAGAAAAAGCCAGAGGGGAATTGGGAAAATGACTTCCTAATCCGGAATCCGACTTCCTGCTTACTGCTGTTAGGTTAAACTGCAGGAAAGAGCATGATATCAAAGCTGCGGAGAGTGAGCTCTGGCTTAGCTGCATTCGCTATGTAATCTTGGGAAAATCATTTAAGCTATTGTCAAGTGGGGATAATTCCTGAATACAGAAATGCAGGGAGGATCAATGAGCAAGAGAACAACAACAAAGAGCCTGTAAGGATTAAAGAGAAAACAAAATTTTGTAACTTTAAATATTGAATTCATTTACTCAAAAGCAATCTCTATACATGAAAAGGCACATGAAATTATTGGAATAGCTGTATTATCAAATTTTTAACGAAATAGTCAATATTTGATTATTTTATTTTATAATAAAAGCAATTTTAAAATTAGAAAAAAAATAATGCAGCCAACTCTATCAAGCAACTATGGCTGATACAAGCACCCACAATGCTTTACTAGATAGAGTCTTCAGGTAATTCTGATATGTGACACCGTAAAGGCAGAATAACGTTGTGAGGGATGAAGGTGGAGGAAGTAGTTCACCTCTTTAACCTCAGCAGGTAGTCTTTTAATTCAATAAATATTTTTTGGAGTACTTACTATGTGTTAGATACTAGACCACCAACTAGATAAAACAGACGTAAATAGCCAATGGCAGGCTGGACATATAATTTAAAAGGAAATTATATGACCAAAGAAAAGGAACAATGTTAGGTAAATTATAATAAAAACAAGTGAGTTATGACAGAAACAAGTCATGTGCATCTGAAGGACGAATGAAGCAGTTCACTTTCTTACAGCTGTATACATGTGAGAAAGTGGCCTAGAGAAGCATGTCTTTGCATGATACAAAGGTTTTTTAATTTTATTGAAGAAAAACTTGTTTTGTAGGAAGAGCAAGAAAATATAAAGGTATTTATAAATCTTGGTCCACATCATGGACAAGAAGAACAAACACATTCTAATATTTCCAAATAAGAAGAAGAGCCACAAAGTAGATCAAGTTTTCCAAAGCTACTTAAAGTATAGACCTTTCCTTTCTGTGTCTTCATGTATTCTTACATTGCTGGATAAAATAAAAAAGTCTATTATTTCATATATGTCACAGATGTCACTATATTTATACACTGTGTCAGGACTAACACATCAGTATTCAACTCTAACTTAACTCGAGGGTAGCACTGTTCAATAAATATACAAAACAAGCCACATCAGGAATTTCAACATTTCTAGTAGCAACATTAAAACATTTGAAAAAATAGAAGAGATTTTTAAATATACTGTTATTTATTCCAATCTATTCAAAATATCATTTTCATATGTAATCAAAAAAAAAATATTAGGTATTTTATATTTTTTAAACCTTTGAAACTTGACCTGTATTTTATATTTAAAGCATGTCTCAGTTCTGGCTAGCTACATCTTAAGTGGTCAATAAGCAGATGTGGCCAGTGATATGTGATTCTAAGATAAAACTGACACATCAAAATAGTGTCAGTAATTTTGCTCACACTAATATGTCAATGAATTAATAAATGCAAAATGAAAATATTTTACATATCCATTATTCCTGTGAATCCACCTTGATGTATTTCTAAACATCAAAGATGAGAAAAAATCTCTGCAAATCACTATCAATAAAAAATATGTTAAACTTTTGATGAAAGTAATTAATGTTGAAAAATATTTAGATACTCAGGATGTATTGTACCTTCTGTTACAGAGAAGAAAAGTGGCAAGGACAGGAGATTAATAAATTGTGGACTTTCCATTGTTTCTTTCACATTTTCTTTTTCTTTTTTAGCAAGAGACAGAAAGAGACAGACAAACAGACAGGAAGGGAGAGAGATGAGAAGCATCAACTCATAGTTGTAGCACCTTAGTTGTTCACTGATTGCTAACTCATATGGGCCTTGACCAGGGGGCTCCAGCCAAGCCAGTGACCCCTTGCTCAAGCCAGTGACCTTGGGCTCAAGCCAGTGACTTTGGGCTTCAAGCCAGAGATGATGGGGTCATGTTTATGATCCCAGGCTGAAGGCAGCAACCCTGTGCTCAAGTTGGTGAGCCTGCACTCAAGCCAGTTTACCTCAGGGTTTCGAACTTGGGTCCCAGTATCCCAGGCCAACGCTCTATCCACTGCATCAGCCCTGGTCAGGCAGGCACATTTTCTTTTTTCTTGATGACTTTTCCTCTTGTCATTTAATGTACTAAATATATTGTTATACTATGACCTAAATTTGAATTAGAATTTATTTAATATGTTTGTATGTATGCACACAAACTTTCTGATTCATTAAAGCAATTAAATATTAGAATATCAAAGTCAAATTTTTCTTACAGTATTTGTATGATTATAACCACTTTTCTTCTTATTGACTGCATAAATCCTGTCTTCTTTTAAATGACTGTCTGGAACATTCTAAATTTCTAAAATAAGCATAATCATCCATAATTCTTTTAAAATTCAGAGTTCTTGATCTTAAGCTAAACATTAAGTCATTTTTATTTGTACTAGCCTATTATTTGGTATTTATTACCCTAATTATAAGACAACTTTGTCATTCATCTTTTTCTCTTTTTCTATCAGAGAATTTTAGAGCTCCAATAGAACACAGAAATACTCTAGTACAAATTTTTCAGTTAGCATATGGGGAGAATACATCCCGGAGAAGTGATTTGTAAAGATAAACTGATTTATAATGAGAAAGAGAAGTCTTAACTTTCAATCAAATCTACACAAATATGCCTTCTTTACTCACTTCAGGAAGGGCATTTATACATTTTAAAAATGCTTCTTTATTCTCCATAGAATGTGAAAGAATGAAGATTAAATTCAATCAATTTCTCATTCAATTACTATAAAGATGTTTTTACTTATTGCAAAGATAGACCATTGTACCCATCTTTTGTAAAAAAGAAAAAAAATCTGACATACAAAAATCTTAACTTGCTCCACATATAAATTAGGAAGTGACTATTTACATTACAAAAGATTTGATTTTACCAAAAAGATATGTTGCAAGGTTCCTAGAAATATCTAGTGCCTCGGTAGAGCAAAAATTTAATCCAATTTACAAAAGGAACAGGGATGCAAAAAACATCAGCTGAAGTGAAACTTCTACTTAAAAACCTCCCCTGAGTAATGACCCTCTTTTGTGCTCCTGTTCCCTGTCTCTGGTAGAACTCTATCCTGGCCATTATTACTTAGTATCCCAGTATTACACAGAATGGTCATTTACTCACCCACCGTTAAGGAGCATTTAGGAGTTGGGCACCATGCGGGGTGCTGGTGTGCAAAGGTGAATAAGTTTAGACTCTCCCCTTAGTAAAGTTGTATTACAGAATATTATTAGTGCTGGTTTACTTTTCAACGTGCCCTTCTAAATTATTGCAAAGATAGACCACTATATCCGTCTTTTGAAAAAAAGGAAAAAAAAATCTGACATAGAAAAATCTTAACTTGCTCCACAGGTATTATGCCTTATTTATCACTAGGTTTCCAAGATGTAGCATGGTACCGAATTCACAGCACTCAACAAATGAATACTGAGTAAGAGATATGATTTCTGAGGCCTATTATATGCAACTGGGCTGATAAAAGTGAACTCATCACATTCAATCCTCACAACCCCTAAGGATGAGATTTATACCAACTCTGACACTTGAGCTCAGAGGTTAGGTGAGGTGGTCAGATTCACACAATTTGAAAGTGGTAGGTTATTTATGTAAACTCACTTCTGTAAAACACTACAAAGCTCACCCTCTCCCTGGTTTACAAGCTACCACAACATGATGTCTGTGCAATGTGCTGGAATGCCGGTAACTCAACATATGAAAGCAAAGAAATTAGTCTCAAATACAGAAAAGATGCTGGTGAGGGGCAAAATTTCCCATCTCCCTTTATTAGCTCATCTTATTTTTCTGGAGAGACATATTTTTATTTCTGTGCATGGTAATACTCCAAGAGGTACACATAATCTGCAATGTGCAAGTGTGGAGCATCTGCGACTCTTTACCTTGGAGTCGTTCACAAGATAAAACCCTTGGTACCAAGCACAGAATTTTAAGCAAGAACATCCTGTCATTCTTCTTGTTTTAGTTATTTTTCATATATTTAGCATATTTTTTGAAAATTATTTAACAACCACAAGAGCACAGGTTTCCAGGCATACAGGCCCAGGGTTCTATCCTAGTATCCCCATTGCCTGGCCAAGCAGTCTTTGAAAAACATAAGAAGAGATGTGAAGACAAAGAGCTCAAAGCCTGAAAGAGTTGGGCATGATAAGGAAGGAAGCTCACACACAGGAGGAAAAATAAAATCTGCACTGCATTTAGCAAAGTGTGTAATGAACAGGGCAGAATATCAAACCTCTAACATGGACTGTAATATTGTGCTGCTTATCCAGAAGTCTTATAAGAGAATTATTATAAAGAGCAGAAAATAGATATGTCTTGTGAATTAAACATACTATCATGGGAGAAAAAAAAAGAGAACAATGGAATAAAAGTAAACTCAAGGGCAAGATTGAGGAAAACCTTCTGAAATGTAACGACAAAACCTTAACCTAAAAGGCACCAAGAAGGTTGCAAATCAAGAGAGTACACCATGACCCACAGAAAACCAAGGAAAGTTCTCATACATGTTCATGAACACATACCCTGGGTAAAGGCTTACAATACAAGGCCCAAGAGAGAAGAAAGAAAGCTGCAAACCTCTGAAAAAACAGCTTATCTTCAAAGAAACAAAATTCTGGTTGGCATCAAACATCTCCCCTGCAATTTAAATACCATGAGAAAGACAAATGAGCAACATTTACAATAATTTAATTAAGAAGGAAAAGCTTATAAGGAAAGAATTTTGTAACAAGTCAAGTTACATGATACTAAAAAAAATATCAGATACTCAAGGGCTCAGAAAATCTACCATATAAATCCCTTTAAAAAAGATATACTCCAGTTAACTGGGAAATGAATCAAAATTAATGGATATGCTGTGGTATGAAAGGAATTAGAGGTTGAAATTTAAGCATAAATGTCTCAGTAAGTGATAAAAATATTACAAAACAGTATCCAAATAAAAAAATTGTAAAAATAATTTAGTAGCAATAAACTGAATTTAAAACAGTAGGTTCTGTCCAACAGGCACATTAAAATATGTTCAACATTGTCCTCATTACAGAAATATCAACATCGTCCCTGTTACAGAAATACAATCAAAACCACAATGAGATACTACTTGAAACCTAATAGGATGGCTACAATTAAAAAACATTAATGAAGGAGAAGAAAAGTACTGACAAGGATTTAGAAAATTGGGAAGCATTGTGTGTTACCAGTGAGAATGTTAAATGGTTCACCCTCTGTGGAAAAGATTTTGATGGTTCCTCAAAAACTTAAACATAGAATGACCTATATGACCCAATGATTCCACTCCTATGTATATACCCAGAAAAACTGAAAACAAGTATTCAGAGAAAAAAACCTGTAGCTGATGCATGATTACAGCCGTACTGTTTATAATAGGTAAAAGGTTGAAACAACCCAAACATCTACTAATGGGTAAATGAATAATAAAATTGTGGTATACACAACCAATGGAATATTATTCAGCTATTAAAAGGCCGCGCTTTCCTCTCTGTCTCTCTCTTCCCCTCCCGCAGCCAAGGCTCCATTGGAGCAAAGATGGCCTGGGCGCTGGGGATGGCTCTGTGGCCTCTGCCTCAGGCGCTAGAGTGGCTCTGGTCGCAACATGGCGACGCCCAGGATGGGCAGAGCATCGCCCCCTGGTGGGCAGAGCATCGCCCCATGGTGGGCGTGCCGGGTAGATCCCGGTCGGGCGCATGCGGGAGTCTGTCTGACTGTCTCTCCCTGTTTCCAACTTCAGAAAAATGAAAAAAAAAAAAATTAAAATAAAATACTAATATATTATAAACCACTGTAATCAGAGCAGTACTGTTCACTGATATATGGAAAACTAAGTAAATAAATAAAAGGTTTGGGTCCTCTGTATGCCTTGTAAGCATTCACAATGTGTAGATGTCTCTTTAGTGTCCCCTACACATCCCACTAAGAGCGAGAGCTAGAGGCACATCTCATTGGTCATCAGTAGAACTTTAGCAGTATTGCAGAGTTTAGAATAAAATGTTACAAGATTTTTTAAAAAAAACGCTTATCTTCTACTATAAAGAAGAATTACTTCTTAACTGTAGAAGTAACGAAGAAATCCCAAAGGGAAAAGTTCACAGATTTAAATATAAACTCCTATATCCTAAAATAAAAAGTTACAGAATTTAGAATATAAATGGGTTACAGCCTTAATAAATAGTTTATAGCAATCTATTAAAATCACTAATGTTCTAACAGAAAAGTAGGTAAAGTCTATTTAGTGACAGAAGAAATGAGATTACAAAAACATAAATATTGCTTATTCAGTAATACTCAAAGACATGCAGTTTTCAATAAAATACTAATTTTCACCATTAACTTAACCAATTTTTAAAAAAATAGTGTTAACAAAAGCATGGTAAACACTGCTGATGAAAAGCAATCTATCATTATATATTGAATTTATCTGGTGTACATACATGCTTATAATTTCACTTGATATAAATCATAGGAATGCAAAAATTCTTTTAATATTTACACAAAAATTTTCACCACAGTTTCACTTATAACTGGAAACTATCCAATCATAGAGGGTTAGTAAATTATTGTATATCCATACATTATATCCTACTAAAATCATGCTTTTTAATAATATTTAATAAAATGAGATATGGTAACATATCAGATTTTATTCAAAGAATCTTTTAAAGTATAATCAAGTAATTTGAAGAGATTGGAAGGAAACAACTTCAAAATATATATTGTTGCTACTGGTAGGCTTACCTATTTTTGTTTTTATATTTGCTTGTAATTTTAAAATTCTCCAAAATAAGCTCATTTTACTTTGATAATCATGGAAAAATCATTAAATAATGACGCTAACACACTTTGGAGTCAATTATAAAAAATATTATTCTGCTGTAAAATTATTTCAATAGCTCTTATCTTTTATTGTCCCCTCTTTGTTACAAAATAAAAGCACAGTGAAAGCTCTAAAGCCCAGAAATGATCTACATTAGCAAAGACTATCAAGATGCTTAACATAAGGTGTTTCATGATCAATTTCAAGCAAGCATACATTGCTCATGCAATTTATTGACATGTCAAAGTCTTGACAAAATAATAAGTGACTCTAGGTGCCAATCACTGTCTCAAAACTGCATTCCATTGTACAGTTTTGGGTATCAATATGATTAAATTATGATGGCATCCCAAATACAGCAAACTGCTGATAAATTACTTCTCCTCTTTAGAGTCTGATGCTCTGCTGCTCCACTATTCTCTGGCCAAAAGCAAAGAAGAGGCAAACTACAGATTGTTTTTGAATTAATGGGTTGATAGCAGCCAGCTTTTGTAATTCCTACTTTTGTTTGCCCATAATCACTAGACATTTTTAACCCTTTGTGTAGTGAGTTTTTTTTCATGTTCGCTGACCTCCCCGGGAGTAAGTTTTTTTTTCCCCAAAACTTAAAATTAGCTCCAGGTACAGTTTTATTAACTTAAAATTATGTTTGTTTGATAATCAATTTATGGAAACAAGAAGAACATACACTTGCCTTTTTTAATGTTTCCTTATTGATCATACTCTGGATGGTCAGGAGGCACAAGGACGTACATGAACGTTCATGCTACTCAAATGGTTAATTCCCTTGTTTACCTCCAAATGCAGCTAGTCCTGACATCTTTCTGGACACCACGTCCCATTATAATTTTCATTTCATCCTATACCTTTCATTTCCAAGCATGCCTTCTGTTTTCTGTGCTGTTCCACAGCAAGAAATTTCTGCTACATTAAAAAAAAAAAAAAAAGACTTTTTTTTGTGGCTTTTCTCTATTGAATATCCAATGCATTTTAGAGTGAAGAATTATAATCCTGCATTGATGAGAAAAGCAAAACAAAACTGAAGTATGAAAAGGAAATGACACAGTGGAGAATCCATGAATTCAATAAATGAATGCAATGCAAATGAGAGAATTCACAGAAGAACAGAGATAAATATTGTCAATACAAACACTTGCAGAAAGATGCACTGGTCAGGAAGTAACAGGAAAGCATAACACTGTTTAACAACGGTCACCTGCTAATGAGGTACATTTCTGCCCCTCTACACAAGGCAAATAAGTTAAAAATAATCCCTATTTTTTTTGTTTTCTCTACTTACATTTTACTGAAATTATCTACTATACACTTACTTCCCGTCAACAAGAGTGCAATCCATTTCCTAATATCTGAGTGATGTATTAGCCACCTGGTTGTCAAACTTGTTTTTCCTCATTTTCTGGGGATATTTATGTCATGATATACCACATTTATTTCAATATAATTTACTGTGCAGCAGGGGTGTTTCAATGAATTAAAACCAAGGCACTGAACCACACCACCAAAGAGGAGTAGTGAAAGTACACTTCATCATAGCCCTACTGAAAAATAGTTTAATATATATTCAGAGTAGAAGCATACTCCTATAATTATTAAGGAGCACCTACAGCAAATAAGAAGCAAAATGCACTAAAAAAGATGAACACTTAAAACTCAACTACTCTTTCTTTTAGAAAGAAGGGACAATCAAGCAGGCAGAATTTCTGAGACTGAAAGATAAAGAATGGAAGCACAGACAAGGGAAAAATACAGAAATCGGGGAACACATTCAACCAGTGTGTCCAATAGAACTTCCTGAGCTGATGGCAATGTTCTTTGCATTGTTCATTACAGTTGCAACTACTTCCATATGGCTACTGAGCACTTAAATGTGTCTAGTACAACTGAAACACCTTATTTTCATTTCCATTTTAAAGTTAAATAGCCACAGGGGGCTACTGGCTACCATACTGGACAGGGCAGTACTGTAAGGGGTTTGTAATCAGAACAGATGCAAAATGGTGCAAAACTAATTATAGGAAAAAAAGGGTAAAAAAAAAGTTCTTCAATGTGCCAGCATGACCAATGCCTGAAATAATTTGAGAGATCATCTTCTGACCGTATCTTCTCAATTCATCCAACCCCAGTGATATCAGAGACATTCCCACATCTCCTGCTGGCAAATTAAAATTAACATCAACAAAATCTCTTGATTCTTACACCAATATCTGTCCTTTTAAACATATCAATGCACTGAAATGAGAAGCCTAGTCCAAGAAAAACTGATTGCCGGTACAGGTTTGGGTACAAACCGGACAACAGAAGGCTTAGGTGTCCACGTGCAATGGACGAGCAGCAAGGAGGGCAAGTGACTGTAACATGTAGTCGCAACACCCCACAGTTCAGTTGTATTTGACTATTATAAATGCTTGACAAGCCAACTGACAGTTTTTGAGGTGGCCTTTATTTGAGGTGATTAAAAGACTATTCTGAGGAATGGAATAGAAAATACTCACATAGACAACACAATTTTGAATTTCTGGCTATTGGAAGTCAGTCGATAATAATCTGATAAGAATTAAAGAAGAAAGAACACCTCTATCACTGAAATAAACCTTTGGGATTATACCTAACCTGAATATATTCCCCACCATATGTAGTATGTATACATTTGGACAAATAGAGTATGTACCACAGAGCTAATTTTTTTAGGATAAGGCAGCATTTAATAATACACCCAGTTTTTCTTCTTCTGCCTCTTTTTCTTTCCTTGCACAGACTATATTGTAAGAAAATACTGTCCAGCAGACTTAAATTAGGTTTCATCTTGTGTCAAGTAACACATCGCCCAGTAGCTCAAAGAAATCCCCTAATTTATTTTCATGTCTAACCACAGAATTTCAGATACATTTCAACATTCATACTAGTATTTTGATTTAAATTTGCATTATATGTGATGAGATCAATGGAATTGTGTTTTATTACATCTTCCTTAGTCACCTTATTTTTCCTTATATGTGATATTGATGGGAAAATTTCTGGAACCCTACATTTATATATAAACCTATAGATGTTCTGTATCTCTCTGGCTCACAGAGAAGACAGAATGGAAGCACAGCTGACTGAACATGCTGCCGCTGCAGGTTCACTCTTTCCATTCTTAATTGGCTAAATGAATTATTCTTTCAACTCTGCTTTCTTACCCCTAAGATGAATTAACCTAATCTTTTGAAGCAATTTTATTCATAGCCTTTCTATACAGCCTTATATGTATTCAAGAAATACGTATTATATGACTACTATATTTGATGCCATGTAGTAGGCATTGATGAGAAAAAGATGATTAAAATGTGTCATTCTGGTTCATGGATTACCAAAACCCTAGAGATCAACAAACCTGCATTAAGAAAAGTGATACATTATGTCTAGTTCTCCATGAGAAGGATGAAAGAAATGTTCTACTATGGCTGATCTGTTGGAGAATCAAGTGGGCTCATAAAAACAAAAACAAAAAAAGTCCTCTGAACCCACTGGATGATTCTATTCAGAGATTTGTACCTTCCCTTTTCCCTCTGTAACCTATTGGGAATCAATAATCTATTTCACAGCAAATTTCCATATTTAAATCCAGATTAATATATTTCCCAACCTTGGAGTTCATATAATATTAAAGATAGCTGCATACACACACAGTTTTTGTTGGCCAACTTATATAACAGATATTTGATCAGTCTTAATACGTTTAAATTTAAATTTACTCTACCAGTCTTGACAGTATTATAAACTGTCTGGCTTAATTCTTACTATATAAAATGGATAGGCTTTTCTCATTAATGTTACAATTTCCAACCAATTTTGATTTTAGCTAAAGTTTCAAACACATAAAAATAATTTTTTAAAAACCTGTTTGAGCCTGACCAGGTGGTGGCACAATGGATAGAGCATCGCCCTGTGATGCTGAGGACCCAGGTTTGAAACCCCAAAGGTTGCTGGCTTGAGCACAGGCTCATCCAGCTTGAGCACGGACTAACCAACTTGAGTGTGGGGTTGCTGTCTTGAGCGTGGGATCATAGACATGACTCCATGGTCACTGACTTGAATCCAAATATCACTGACTTGAAGCCCAAGGTCAATGGCTTGAGTCCTAGGTTGCTGGTTTGAGCAAGGGGTCTCTGGCTCAGCTGTAGTCCCCCAGTCAAAGCATGTATAAGAAAGCAATCAATGAACAACTAAGGTGCTGCAACAAAGAATTGATGCTTCTCATCTCTCTCCCTTCCTGTTTCTCTCTCCCTCTCTCACTAAAAATAATAATAATAATAAACTGCATGATGTGTATATGTACCCATTTGTACCAACACATAAGTTGACTTTGAAATTTGTAATTAATTTAAAATAGCACCATTTATAATGTCTTCTTAAAATACGACAGACATAAATACTGGTGGATCACTTGCTTTAAGAAAAGAAATAATAATCCTGGTTAATAGTGAATGAAGCAAAATTTCTTTAGTAATATAACACTTCACTTTTGTTTGGAAATTCCTCAGATGTTGCCAGAGGCTCTACCAAAGTCACATCTAAGTCTTAAATATCTTAGAAGCTTTGATTGAGATTTTCACTGTTATACTCAAACTACTCACCCTTAGTCAATAAAAACATTTATTTTTATCACTTAATGTCCTCATGCCAATTCAATTGTTTCTTATTTCAGTCCACATTTATATATAAAGTGCTACTTCAGCTTCTACACATTTGAATTTACTCTTGAATTCTCCTAGCAAATAATTCTTTATCAAATTTAACAATTTGCTCTATTTTCACATTGATTACATTGGGCTTTCATAACTTCTTTAATTTTTCAAGGGTCAGAAAAAGCTAAGAAGTTCAGACATTTATTCATCATGAAGAAAAATAAGGCAAAAATTATTTCTATGGCATTTAGCCTGCTTCTTTAAGGACATATTATAGCAAATTATAGAGAAAGAATGAAGTGCCTCCTTCCACAAAAGGCAAAAGCAGTGTTGGTGACTTGTTCCACCGTTCGTGTAACAGGGACACAAAGTGCACAACCCAAAGCAAAGGCAACCGCTGCAGTGTCTGCAGGAACAGGAGCTGCTCACAAGTAGGCCTTCCAAGTGCCCTCACATCAATGAGTGCTTGAGACGGAAGTTGTGTGACAACTTCTCCAGATACAACTGGAGAGAGTAAGTCACATAGCACCGACTTCGAAATAAGGCTGCAATTTGTTCAAATCTCGGGTCAGCGATGTGATCTAGGGCAAGCCTCACTGTGTTAAAGATTTTATAGGCAAGTTAGCATGCACAGAGGTTGTCTACCCCTTCCCCCCCTACCTACCCAGAGCCAAGGAACGTTTTCTCTGAAAAAGGCAGTTATTGCACATGAATGGTCACAGCCTTTAGGTCTACCTACATCGTGTCAATTTGTACTGTCTTTACTTCATAAGTCATCATATTGTGGCCAGTGGAAAACCTTGTTGGATCCATTTCAATTATATCAGGTCCATTTCACTGAAAAAATGTCCTCCCATTCCATTCAGTCTAAGGCAATGGGCTACCAGTGGGTTCTTCTAAATGGAGGACTGGCTGCAGGAACAGGTTGTGTTCATTCATTTTCAAATGACTTAACCCTGCCCCATTCCAATGGCAATATTTTATTAAGTTTCTTTTGGTCTTTCCTTCCCTTCTTCAGAAAGCTAAGAGAATCTAAAGGGAAACTTCCCAGATCTATTATTTCCCCTCTGAAAAATTCAGACTGCTATGTTTGTAATCAATGACCTGAATCCAAGATAATCACATTTGGTTTTCATAATCAGAATCTCAAAATGCTGCTTAGCTTTTTAAGCTTATTTCTTTATAAAATATTGGACTTGCATATGACAGAGGAATATGCAGTTTTTGTAAAGAATTTATTTTTAATAGACTTAAAATGCTTTATGGTAAAATGCACTGAATGTATACTATTTTAAATAAATTCTTTACCATTATTGAAAATGCATAGACATCTAATGGAAACCTGTAGTATTGGGCTCCAAAAATTATATGACCAAGAAGAAACACATTTCAAAATTAAATCAGGAGACTTACTCAGGACCCCTACCTCCCCAACTCTACAACTCTTCGTTTGTTAAAAGGACAAAAATGGGATGACAGGGTGCAGACTGGGAGTCAACTTGCCCACCTTTGCACAGCCCTATAACCTCCAGGATTTCTAGAGCTTGGAAAAAGGTTCTTGAAAGAACAGCCATCTGGATGAATAGCTGTCAAGGCCAGAGGCAATTTAAAGCAATGTCTCCGGCCTAGCGTGCGGAGGACCCGGGTTCGATTCCTGGCCAGGGCACACAGGAGAAGCGCCCATTTGCTTCTCCACCCCTCCGCCGCGCTTTCCTCTCTGTCTCTCTCTTCCCCTCCCGCAGCCGAGGCTCCATTGGAGCAAAGATGGCCCGGGCGCTGGGGATGGCTCTGTGGCCTCCGCCCCAGGCGCTAGAGTGGCTCTGGTCGCAATATGGCGACGCCCAGGATGGGCAGAGCATCGCCCCCTGGTGGGCAGAGCGTCGCCCCCTGGTGGGCGTGCCGGGTGGATCCCGGTCGGGCGCATGCGGGAGTCTGTCTGACTGTCTCTCCCTGTTTCCAGCTTCAGAAAAATGAAAAAAATAAATAAATAAATAAATAAATAAAGCAATGTCCCAAATTCTGCATGAAACAGGGATAAAGGGAGAGTAAGTTAGTTATATTTTTCAAATAACAGTTGCAAGTCTTAATAATGTGTTTAACATAATGTGCAAAGAAAGGACACTTTAAGGTAAAGAAGCTGCCAGCAGCTTCATGACTAATAATCCTGGTGTTAAGAGTTCCATTTACCTTACAACATTGAAATTAAAGGCTGGTGCCCTAGAGCTCAAAGCCAGAAGTTGGCAGTGAATACCTTTCTTTGACCAGCACATCATAAGAAAAAGAGTCAGTCCTTAGCATATTCACTAGGAGAAAAATCAGATAGCTCAGAAATTAATCATTCATATTAGGATCTAACAGACTGTCTAACAGACTAATAGTAACAGGGTATCAGGTGCAGAAATGACTAATTTCATGCCAACAAGACCACAGCCAAACAGTGCTAGGTAAGTTCTAGTTCAACATAAAACTCCATTGGTCCATCACGTTGCACACTTCTACTAGACAGAGGTGCCTACTATTTCCCATGCAGTCTCCTTCTTTCACAGCAAACCAAACAGACCTGACACAAAACAGGTTACAAACAGCCTCTGGCAGCTGGACAGAGTACAGAACATCCCCAAAGCTAAATTAAAATAATCAGACCTTCATATGCTATTGTTTTAACTAAACGAAATTTTCAGTATTCTTGAAAAGAAAACATTTACATAAAATATTTGCCTACAAAACTGTGCTTTTCAAGTGTTATTTTGATGTAAAATAGAGTGTTTAAGGATGGAAATTCCCTCCAGCGCTCTGAAATGATAGCACGGTTGACAGTGTCAAAAGCCATGCTGAGATCAAGGGAAATGAGAATGGGAGCAGCAGCAACTGCATTCATAAAGAGGTCATTTAAAACCTCTTTGCTAAGATATAAACTAAAACATGACTAGAATATCATCAGAAAAAAATAGTTCCAGTGTCCATCCCAAACCAAAAGAAGAAAAACAGCTAAAAACTCCTAAAAGACTTTGATGTCTAAGAAAAAAAATTCACTTGACACATTTCAAACACTCAATTTGCATTTTACGGGTAGAAGAACACAATGTAACATTACCAAAAGAAAGGATTTCCTCTCCTTTTCAGACAGAAAGAAAACTTCAGTCTGTAAGTGCTGGGCTCTCAGAAGCAACTTTGTTTATTTTTCTACTTGAATTTACTGCTATACAGTTCTGTAATGGCCTATAATGCCATTACCTAACACACTACTTACTTCCCACTATTTCTGAAGTCGCACTTCAATCCAACAAATTTTCCTAAAGTGACTAGAATCCCAAACCCAGAATTTCCATGATGTTTCTTTTCCCTTGAACACCATATTATGTCACCAAGATGCAGCTTTAAATTTTGGAAACATCTGTGAGAAAACCACATACAACAGGAACTATATATTTTGCAAGTTTCCACTTCCCTATTATTTGCATAGAAGATGTTCAGCCCTTGCCACCTCCCCTACAAACTATGGACATTCTTACAATGGGTATAATATTATTTTATATTACTTACTACAATATTATGGGCATAACGTTATACTATTCCTAATTATTTTATTATTAGTCATCAACACTCAGACATTTATTAGATACCAATCATTATAGGTTAGTTACCAAGTTATGAGAGAGCTGACCTAACCTTGGTTGTTTTATGCACTTATGACTAGGATCAGGACGTTGCTAAATTCTGAATGGTCCTAAAGACTTAGTAACACATATTCACAAAGGGGAAGATTTTATTAATCTCTCCTATGTAAAATATTTTACTACATGTTTTATAAAGTACCTAAATGCCTTCATAGCTATCAAGTTTGCCCTAAGGTAGAGCTACGCTTGTATTTTTATAGTGTGTTATATGTGTATACTTGCCTTCATCACAAATGATTCTTAATCCTAATGACCATGAAATACTTGATTACGTGTATTTTTAGTTTACTATGTTGCCAGGGTATCATGTAATTGCATGATGATGCAAGGGTTGAGAAATAATTTGTACATTTATATTCTCTCTTGACCCTTCTAAGAAAAGTGGCAAGAAAGTTATCTTTCAGGCAGCCTTTGGTAGGAATCCAGGGGGAACCCAGAGATTTAGAAAAGAGACAGTTGAGATCAAGAAGAAGGCAGATGGCCCATTATCTGTCTCAAGAGCAGAGCATACTGACCTGCCTTAGAAGTACACCCACCATTCCTTGCCTACATAACTAACCGCACAGATTTTGCCCTTTGCACCATTAGCAATAGCCCCTGAATCATATAAAAAGGGTCAGCAGAATGAGAGTATTAAGACAGACTTTGGATCCAAAGCACTGACTTCTCAGGTTTGGGGAAAAGATTAAAGACACGTATACTGACTTCAGGCTTAATCTCTGTGTACTGGCTTTATAGTGACAGATACCACAAGCCTGTCTTGGTTCCAGTAATAATGATGATATGAGTAACAATAGCATGGGGGATGTTTATGATACCACATAAAAGATAGATAAAAGGGTTGTCAGTCTTATTTCATAAAATATACATAAAAACTGGTCTTTTGGAGTCATATCTTATTTATCCATTGAAAAAATAATGATCAATCCTATTATTTTATTACCATTCAGTGACCAACTAATAAAGAGTAGTTAAGGAACCAGGAATTAAATTTTGGCACCCTAACTTATAGACAGATATTTAAGACTCAATTTTTCATCTGCAAAATACATCCTTGACATGGTTTAAATGATAATTAAACAAACAACAAAAACCCCAAAAGGTACCTAATAAAATACCTGCAGCAAAGTTCTTACCAGTAAACATTCATTATTTCCTTGCCCTTGTTTCCTCCTAAAGCCACTGTCACCAGGTTTTTGACATTGACATGTCAGTGAAACTGCTCTAATTACTAAGTTCTCCAATTGTCTCATCACTGTCAGTCTTCGGTGGCATGGGACAGTCACTCTCAACTGTCCTTTCCTTCAGGCTCACGTTTCCTGGATCTACTCTTTTAACTTGAGTGGCTTAAACTGCTCCTTGACTTCTCCGTCCCCCACCCACAGTTTGTCCTTGAGGAAGTTATTCCTTGAGAGCTCCAGTTGTACCCTCATCTTCCTCTTTCAAGCAGCCTCTTGACAATTTCAACCACCAATCTCCATTTCTATCTCTAACCTCTCTCCTGAGCTCCAGACCAAAATGTACAGTTTCTTCCTACAAAGCCATAGGAGACAACTACCAAAGTCATCTCCATCTCATTGTCTCACTACCCTTGCCTCCTTAACTTTCTTAGTTTGCACTCAGAGGCCAAGCTGGAGATGTCACAGGTACTCTAGACCAGCCTTTCATATTGTGCCACCAAACGGATATCTAAGCCTTTAGAATCTGTGTCTCCTACTCCCACTCCCACCGCCTTACCCAAGGTCTGCATCATGCCAACGCGCTCTCCCATAAGTTCCTTATGGGTCTCCAAGACTTCTTCCTTTCTCACTAGCCTCCAATCCAAGTGCCACATCATTTACAGTTTAATCTAAGATGCAGACCATTTAAAATTCTTTGATGGCTCTTTCTTCCCCATGGTTTCATCTGCTCAGGCCAGCTCTTCTCAATCAGGTACTTTTAACCGTCATCTATACCAGCACTTGCGACCAATCACAATTTTTCTAAAAGAGCCGCTCCCAAAATACCTTTGCTCACTTTCTCTGTGTGATAAAAATCCAGTTGACCTTGCAAGTCTCAGCTGAAACATCCATTCCTTGATCACTGCTCTAATAGTATATTAACACAGTTTACTATGGCGTTTTTGTATCCTGCCTTACCAACTGAGCCTGAGATTTTAACTTTTTCAGGCCCAAATTGGCATTTAACAAATGTAATTTGTTAATTAACAGAATAATTTACATGTTTGTTTATATGCACATAGATGCAACAGAGCTAGAGTAAATTATTAATAGTATGAGTATCAGATGACAAATAAGGGACTACAAATGTCTAGTTATTTTTTACCTAAAAATATAAGTCTAGTTACAGAGAGACATCTTCAAAAACCCCTAAATGTATCACTTACACTAATTACACATATATCCTACTAAGGGTTTCACCTTCAGTTATTTTTTTGTATTTGAGCTAACTCATAAATATCAGTTTGACTCCTAGAAAATAACAGCTAGACCACTTAGAGTCAAATGAACATATGGCTGGTTCAACAGGTGGCTCAATTTGAGAGGTTGCTGAAGACCTTGGAGAGGATCAAAGAGGTTACTTAAGCCAAGTGTTTAAAGGATTATCAATAGATCTATAATGAAGCTAATATTTGGATTATTTAGTCCAGAAGACAAAGTGGCCTACTTACAAATGGATGACCTAATTAGTCTTCAACACATAAAATATTATTGCACAAGAGAAACTGAAAACTGGTTTTTCCTTGAGGAACAAGTATCTTTGCACTCTAAACTCCCAGGGAACCCGGTATTGAGACTTGATCTGAGTACGCTCTGAGAAGTAAAGAGACAAGGGAACTCTATTGGGGGATTTGGGCCAGATAATAAAGCTCATCTGAACAGTGAGCACAGATTGACCCCGCTATAGTTTTCACTTCTCTGAACAGCTTTAAGAGTGGAATAAATGCCTGTGTGCTAGGAAGGCTTTAGCTGTCCTTTCTCAAGGTGAAAAGGCTGCCCTGTATGAATTTCTCAAGGATTCTTAGAGCACAAGTTGCAAATTGTCAGGGATGCTTCTTCCACAGAATTCAGGAAGGGAAATAGGCTGTAAACAGAGTGAATGTAAAAAATAAGATTTATCGACACAGGTTCTATTTCTACATTTAGCATGTTAGATAGATATTTAAATAATAATAAATACAACACAAGTAAAATTTGGTATCAATTAAAAACCTCTTTTCCTGAATTTACTAGGAAGCCAACTCTTTTTAAAAGCATAAGACAAATAATTACATTCCCTCTTTCCTTGTTAGACAGTTTGTTCGACTTTTTTTCTTTTTTTGTTCAAATGGCATCAGCATTCCAAAACACACAATGTAATTATAAAATTAGAATAGAGATACTACCATGAAGTGCAATTAACTTCAAAGCAATCTCAGATGCAACAGAAATACAAAGGACTTTTAAGGCCACATCACGCTTAATTTATTTTACTTATTGTTAATTTATGCATTCATGTATTTATTTTATATATAGAGAAAGGAAACAATAATTTTGTAGTTCAAAGACTAATCCTTTTCCCCTTTACCCACTTTCTCAACACCTTCACCTATACCGGCAAGCCCTGTGTCGCTCTAAGGATAGCTGATGCTTGCTAGGACGCTGTGTCACTCTCAGTCTATAAAAGAGACTAAACAAAGGAGCATATTGTTAACTAATTTTAAGGGGACTTCACAGGGCAATCAATTGAAAAACTTTTTCACTTAAAAAATGGTAAAACAAATTGTCTTCTATGGTCTGTGACAGGCTTAAAATAATCGACCTTAAAGAAATGTCATGAAATGGACATATTCCCATTACTTTTTATGTAAGATGACTTGACTTGGGGGGGTGAGCACATAATACGGTGCATAGAGATGATTTGCAGAATTAGGCACCTGAAACCTTTATACTATGTTAACTAGTGTCACCCCAACAAATTCAATAAAAATAAAATGAGAAATAATAAATTATAGTTCCTATATTGAAAAAAATGTAACACACAGAGACTACTTAGCAAACAGTAGCACTTCTATGTCAAGTTTGGAAAAAATAACATCCTAAATTAAAAGTGACAAAAGTACATGTCACACACCATTAGGGAGGCATTGTAAAGACAGATGGTATGATCTTTTGCTTAATCATGAAACTGTGAATAAAATACATCAGTCTTATTTCAAGAAGTTTGAAAAATTCTACTCTGAAATTTTACCTTTAAAATATCTTTGAAAATTATGATTCCATGTTTTAATTGACCAAATTAGTAAATTCATATATAAATTTGAAGCCAAAATGTTTGGCTTCAAAGGATAAATAATTCTTCCAGACATGCAAGTTTATTTACACACCCATCTCTACCTCTGCAAATTAAGAATTTACCAGCTATACCCCAACATTTGCTAGTTATGTACTATTGCCATAACCGTGTTGGATTTTAAAATTACTACAATTGATAAAAACCAAGTGGACTAGCCTGAACAGGCAGTGATGCAGTGGATAGAGCATCGACTTGGGACACTGAGGTCCCAGGTTCGAAACCCTGAGGTTGCAAGCTTGAGCACAGGATCATAGATATGACCCCATGGTCACTAGCTCGAGCTCAAAGGTCACTAGCTTGAAACCCAAGGTCGCTGGCTTGAAATCCAAGGTCACTGAACTGAAAACCAAGGTCGCTGGCTTGAGTAAGGGGCCAATGGCTCAAATGGAGCTCCCCAGTCAAGGCACATATGAGAAGCAATCAATGAAGAACTAAAGTGCCGCAACTATGAGTTGATGCTTCTCACCTCTCTCCCTTCCTCTCTGACTGTCCCTGTCTGTCATTCTCTTTCTCTCCCTCAAAATAAATAAATAAATAAACCAAGTGGACTAAAATTACTTGGACATTATTAATTGTGTGTGAAAGTAAAAATATTAACATATTTGGCATCTGAAACAGGTTTTTTCAATATGTTTCTTCACAAGCTCATAAATATAAGCACACTTTACCAATGAGTGCAAAAATGATGCAGAAAATGTACTTTTAATTATATATTGAAGAGTAGGCACCTTAATACCAGTGATAAAAATGGGATTCTTTTTCTTTTCTGAAGTTAGAAGCGGGGAGGCAATCAGACAGACTCCAGCATGTGCCTGACTGAATCCACCCAGCATGTCCACCAGGGGACAATGCTCTGCCCATCTGGGGAGTTGCTCCGTTGCTGCCAGAGCCATTCTAGCACCTGAGGCAGAGGCCATGGAGCCATCCCCAGCACCTGGGCCAACTTTGCTCCAATGGAGCCTTGGCTGAGGGAGGGGAAGAGAGAGATAGAGAGAAAGGAGAGGGGGAAGAGAAGTAGATGAGTGTTTCCCCTGTGTGCCCTGACTGGAAATCAAACCCGGGACTTCTACACGCCGGGCTGATGCTCTACCTCTGAGCCAGACAGCCAGGGCCAAAATGGAAATTGTAATTTCCATTTTGATAAACTCTCAAGTAATATTTACATTTGTAGGGCCAGGATGTCTCTGAACATCAGTTCCATAAGATTTCTCCATTTTTTTTCTTACTACAGTTTCATTATTAGTAAGAAAAGAAAGAGATAAGTTAATAAATTATATCCTTTTGTATAGATTCACAGAATTCTAAAATGGGAAGTATCCTATAGATTATCAGGCCCAATCAATGAGTTTACAATGTAGAACTGGAACTGAGCTTTCAGTGACCAGAAAATTATCTATAGAGTTACAAAGACCTGGAGAAAACTCCTGTGGAATACTCCTAATGGGATTGAGATTACTTGGAATGAGACACAGGTGATTAATATAGAGATTGTCAGGATATGAAAAGAGCATATGGAGGATGATGGCTAACCATTTTCCAATGTATTGAGAATAGGCGTGAAAAAGGCTTTTCTGAAATGGTGTTTCATATGATGTATGACCAACTTTCCTAGTTGAGAAAGGCATTCTCTCTGAAAGTAATTCATAGTACAGACATGAAGAACATTGCCTTACATCTTTAAGAAGTGACATGGTTTATTCAACTCATTCATTCATTCCAAATATTTATTGAGGATCCCATATTGGCCAGGTAGTGGGTTAGTTGAAAAAAATATAATGATTAGAAACTCATACAACTCATTCATAAAGTATGGAATCGGATGGAAATTTTTTAATGCAAATATTATTTCAACTCACCTCCACTACTCAAAGTAAAACATATCATAAAAATCATAATTCCCAATAATTTTCTTTGAAATATCTCATTCTGTTCAAAATACTCTTTTTATCATAAAAAGGACATACTTATAAATGTTTCTAACTCATTCATAACACCTTATTTAAGTAATATGTAACTAAACAAAACTCTAGTATATGAAAAGGAAGGAAAAATCTCTGGGGGGTACCTCCAATGAGCTTTAACTTGTATTGTTAATTGAGAAACAAAAAATTATTTTTTCTACGTAGATCCCACATCCATTTCTTGGTTAGAAAGATGTAATATAGATTTTAAGTATATATAACAAATTTAATTAATTATACTCTTTGTTTTGGGTTTCCTTACTTCTCATTTTTTAATTATTTTAGTTGTTGTCCCCAACCTTTTCACTGAAATTTAACTGAGATTTTTCAGTTTACTAATTTTTATGTTTCTTTAACATCCTAACCACTCGAAAATGTTCCTGCTGACATTAAACCCTGGCAACTCTTTGACCACCTCTCCCTGTTATGAAAAAGCAACATTTTACCTATTTCTCTGCTACCAACACGGGTAGTACCCATTTTAATTGCTCATAGAACACAGGCCCAGGCCAGATATTTCCTGCTCTGGGAAGAAACTTGTAAATATAAGCATCCCTTAGTGATGTCTCTTGGAACACAAATTGCCTATTTATTGCTTTGAGAATTTGGATCTTCCACAGAGGAAGGAGAGGAGGTATATTTTAGTGGATCCAGAAAACTGCTTGTATTTATGAAGTAAGGATTTAGGGAGATGAGCCACATCCTCAATAAGAAAGCCCCGGATTTTGCGTTTTTGTCTCTGAAAAGAATAAAGAACTAGAGACCAACATGAAGAGAACTCAGGAAGCTGCCTAACATTGCCATGCTTGTTTTCATGGTCAGCACCTGCCAGGTTTCTAAGGCAATAAGTGCCCAAACCTATAAAATGCAGAGTGTGAACTCATTTTATAAAGGATCTGGGGCAAACTTTTGTCCTTTCTGCAGCATGGAAGGTTTGGAGGAAGAGCCTCAAAGTAATTTAAGTGACAGAGGCAACCCAGAGGAGAAGAAAGGGAGCCAAGAGAGTAAGCAAGGAGAGGGACTCAGAGCATGGTTAATGGTGGCATCTCAGAAAGCATTTGGACACAAGCAAAACAGAGGCCCACGGAGGGGGAGCTCCCTAGCCCCCTGGTCGGCAAACGATGGCTCGCGAGACACATGAGGCTCTTTGGCTCCTTGAGTGTGGCTCTTCCAGAAAACACCACGTGCGGGCGCTTCCTCAATAAGGAATGTACCTACCTATATAGTTTAAGTTTAAAAAATTTGGCTCGCCTGACCTGTGGTGGCGCAGTGCGATAAAGCGTCGACCTGGAACACTGAGGTCGCCGGTTCGAAACCTTGGGCTTGCCTGGTCAAGGCACATATGGGAGTTGATGCTTCCTGCTCCTCCCCCTTCTCTCTCTCTCTCTCTCTCTGTCTCTCTCTCTCACTCCTCTCTCTCTAAAAAATCAATAAATAAAATATTTTAAAAAATATCTTTAAAAAATTTGGCTCTCAAAAGAAATTTCAATCGTTGTACTGTTGATATTTGGCTCTGCTGACTAATGAGTTTGCTGACCACTGCCCTAACCTATAGAGCAAGACCATTTCTATTTCCCAGTTAATGTCTCTTTTCACTGATTAATACACAAGTTTTAAGCAAAACAACAAATCCTAATAACAGTTGTATTGTTAAAGCGATGTATACATAGTATTTAACATATTTAACAAGCATACTATTTGGATGTGACACTAGTGTGTACCAGTTGTAAAGTCAAAGTTTTTAATAAAATTTGACCTACATGGCCCGAACATGTTGAGAAAACTCTTGAACTCATGTTTTCATATATTAAGGACCTGAGAGGCTCACCCATGTGAATAAGAAGGTGACCATTACTAAAGCCTTAACAGGGTATCATTTAGAAAGTCCCAATAAACGATAAAAGCACTACAACAAAATGATAGGAAACTGAATCCTGCACAGTGTAAAATAGAGAAATCTCATAGCCAAGCTGGTTTTATACCAAAAATACAATACTAGAAAAAATTTTAAATGTAATTTGCCACATTAATAGATTAAGGGTTAAAAATCAGATGATACCATAAATACATGCAATAAAAAAAACACTTGATCAAACTCTGTGCAAACTCACAATTAACAAACAAAACACACACAAAATAAAAAGAGACTTCCTCCACTAAATGAAAAATACCCCTGAAAACATTAGAGCAAATATTGTTGGTTAAATATCAGGAAAAAAATCTCATTTAAAATCAGAAACAAGGAAAGCAGAAACAAAACTATGATTCAAAAAGGGTTTGATGTTAATACAAGAAATCTCAAAGAATCTGCCCCAAATTATTTATTTAGTGATTAAAAAATTAACAGAAAACAATAAACCAAAAAAATCAGGACGTCTCAGCAGGAGCTGGGCTCAGGGAAAATCCAGGCAGCTTCAACAGCACTGCTCAAGGTTTAGGTCCTTCGTATTGGGTGCTGAAGTCAGAGGTGTGTACTTTATTGTCTCCTGGCTCATATGTGTTACATGTATTTTTGTAACCAATACATATTTCATAAATTTAAATCATAAAGACATACTTATGAGTATATGAGTATGGCCCCTAGCCAGATAGCCCAGTTGAAGCCTTATCCTGACATGCTGAGATTGTGGGTTCGATCCCTGGTCAGGACACATACAAGAATCGACCGATAAATGCATAAATAACTGAAAAACAAAATCAATGTTTCTCTCTCTCTCTCTCTCTCTCAAAACCAATAAGTAAAAATAAAATTTGAACTACATGATTATGTATATGTTCCCAACCACGAGCTTCTTTGTATAGAAGCGAGTCTCTTTAGTTGCAGTGGACTCTGTTCATTAACTGTTTGGTGAACTGTGGTACAATGTTAAGCCTAAGAGGAGCCTGCCAGGTACAGCAAGGACACAAGTTGTCAATCTTTATACCTGCTTTTCCTTCTACCTGGAGCATTCTGACACCCTTTCCTCATTATTGTCCCCCATCCAAGCCCTTTCATCCTGGCCAAACCCTTCCTGTCCCTCATTTGTCCTAGCTGATGCCTCTTGCTGGGGGAGATCCTCTGCGGTTAACTCCCCTCCCTTGCCCCCAGGATCAGACCCCTCTGCTATCTGTACTCCCACCACTCCCTGACTTCTCCAGCATAGCAGGAATCCTCCATCTTCCACTAGCCCAATGAGTCTCAGTGTGTTTCTCAAACTCCATGTATCACTATCACCACACTGATCAAACAGAGAATCCAGACCACAACCACCTCCCCGCCTCCCCAACACCACCTAATACAGACCTAATAGAAATCATCTCAGGGCAATATCTGAGCATTTGCATTTTTAATCTTTCTAGGAAATTTCTGAGTACAGGAACGCTATGAGACCACTGCTAGACTAAACTTAGAGAACAGGGGCAGCATGCATTTTGCTCTGTGTTAGCCTTCATATGGCATGTAGTAGACATCAATAAATATCTGTCGAATGAATTAAAGTGTATATGTGGTTTACTGTGTATTGTTTGGTCTTATTTTGTCCTCTTATGTCACTTGCAAGTAGATAAGGGGTGGTTGATACCAAAAACTTAAGAAAAACATATTAGAAAAAGTATCACATTGAAAAAGTTTCCATTAATTTTTACATTTTTAACAGCTAATCACCACTGAAGACTGTATTTTGACAACCATCATGCTACAAGGCTCTTAACCCTGCCAGTTAATTTCTCATGGAGTACCCATAGCCCATGCATACAGCTGATGGTGACTCTTCTTGTGGCTTCTATCATTTTCTAATTCAGTAGCAACACCAGTTGCCATTTGTGTTCAATGTTCTCAAAAAGTGGGTTGCCCAAATTAGTAATGATCTGAAAGAATGCTACAAATAAAAATTATATTCCTTAACATATTTTTTTTACCGAAGAGTAACTAAATAACTCACCTGAGAGCATTACTACTTTTTTTTAAGTCATCTATAATTCCCTTTTCTAATAGTTTCAGTTTAAGGATTTGTTTCTTACCTCTAACCACCAATCCTAGTTGTTGCCATAATAGTTCCACAAATATCTTATACCCCAGTTCAAACACATCCCGGGCCTTGAATGTATGAAACAAAACATTTGAACGATGTTTCACAGACATTTATCTTTCCCCATCTAAGGAACACACCCTGGGGACCTCTGAAATGATTTCAGTAAAATATTCAATTCTCTATAAAGTTTAGAGGTGGATAACATCCTCACTTATAAATTCTGCCTTTTCTCATAGATGATATTTTAATCTATCAGTCCCTTTGCTTCTAAATTCTTACCACCTCTACATTCAATAAAATTTTAAGCAGAAAACACCTCATTTTTTTCTTGCACAATTTTATTTGAGTAACTCTGTGAAAGTCTCCCCGAGTAAGCCTTTTACTTGACTCTTGAATTTTCTAATTTTGTTCTGTAAAAATAAGTTTCACATTTTGATATTCCTTTAAACTCAAGCACTAAGTCACCTTTCCCCAGCTGCCACTAAGGTGCTGAGTCCTTCGGCGGAAGCTAAGGCAGGTGGGTGAGGCTCTCACTGCATCCGGCAGGGCTCATCCACCGTGGTCTCCATCCCAGAGCTGTCTGCATCTACTCAGCCTTTATTTTGCCCAAAGATGAGGTGATAAGATCCAGACCCTCATAATAGCAGCTGGTGCAAATGTTGAACCTTTGAGGCAGGGCCTGCTTGCAAAGGCTCCAGCCAACATCAATGTCATAGGAGCCTCATCTGCAATGCAGGGCTGGTGGCCCTGGCCCAGCAGGAGGTCCTGCCCCGTCCACCACAGCTGCCCTCACAGAGAAAAAAGTGGAAGCAAAGACAGAAGAATCTGAGAAGTCTGCTGATGACACAGGTTTTGGTCTTTTTGACTAAACTAATTTGGTAACACACTATTTAAAAAGTTGAATTCTGATAAAAAAAAAATGTTAAATCAAATTTTCAAGTTTTATACATAATTTTCTTCCTTTGAGTGCTCATAAAATGTTATTTGTTCCTAAACTTAATTCCATAATTCATTAAATTAACTAATCCATTAATTAGATTCATTCGCTCATAAATTCATTAAATACATATTGAGTGTCTATTATATCCTAAGCACCAGGCTGGGCACTGGGAATTTAAAACAGATAAAGTCCTTGCTCTCAAGGAGCTACTATATATACTGCTCACAAAAATTAGGGGATATTTCAAAATGAATATGAAGCTATAAATATATCCCCTAATTTTTGTGAGCAGACTATTTTAGTGGGAAAAACTGTATATTTTTCCTCTCCATCCTCCAAGCACTTCTTTCTTCTTTCTTCTTCATCCCGTCAATGTAGTAGCTCTTCTGCTTCTTGAACTAATGCTATTAAAAACTGACTTTGTTTTGTTTTGTTTTTCTACAATGGCTTCCTAAGGCATCTTCCCTGGGGCCTTGACAGGCAGTCATAACTTCACTTTTTTATATTGCCCCTTTCTTCTTGTAACATTTTCTCTTCCAAAATTAATTGCTATATTTAAACACTTGTTTTACACTGCATTATAAATTTGCTTTAAAGACAGTGCTTTGCCCTCTTATTTAAGTATTCTGCCTTGGAATACTCTCATTCTATCCATTTTCTTTGCTGCATTCAAGTTTCCTCCCAATACTGGTCTTCAGAGAGCTTTCACTTTTGTTAAGATACAGTCATTTGCCTGACCAGGCAGTGGCACAGTGGATAGAG
Organism: Saccopteryx leptura; assembly: GCF_036850995.1. NCBI lineage: Eukaryota > Metazoa > Chordata > Mammalia > Chiroptera > Emballonuridae > Saccopteryx > Saccopteryx leptura. The sequence goes on along the minus strand of NC_089508.1, from coordinate 104,001,799 downwards.
CATCGGACTGGGACGCTGAGGACCCAGGTTCGAGACCCTGAGGTCACCAGCTTGAGTGCGGGCTCATCTGATTTGAGCAAAAACTCACCAGCTTGAACCCAAGGTCGCTGGCTCAAGCAAGGGGTTACTCAGTCTGCTGAAGGCCCGCAGTCAAGGCACATATGAGAAAGCAATCAATGAACAACTAAGGTGTCGCAATGCGCAACGAAAAACTAATGATTGATGCTTCTCATCTCTCTGTTCCTGTCTGTCTGTCTCTGTCTCTCCATCTGTCTGACTCTCTCTCTGTCTCTGTAAAAAAAAAAAAAAGATACAGTCATTTATCAATCTCATTCTCTATATCATTTATCTATCAACATACCTCTTTCAGATCTTATTTTTTAATGGTAGGAGTAATAACAATATTATTGATTACTTAGTACATACTGAATATTGTTTTAAGTGGTATTAAATTGAATTCTCACAACTGTTTAGAAGTAAGTAGCATTATTACCCCCATTTTACAGTTGAGAAAACTGAGACACAGAGTGATATGACTTGCTCAGTTTTTCTCAGATAGTTAAAGATACAGCTAGGAGTTGGACCCAAGTCATTTCTGGCTTCAGAGTCTCCTCCTCCCCCTGATCCAACACACTGTGCTCCCTGCACAATATAGGAGAGAACCTTTCCTATTCCAGGTGCCGCAGAAAAGCTGTCAGCAACAAACATCTACCTGGATAGTACCGGGGGCGGGAGGTTATTAAGTAGTCCAGTTTCCCAAAGAAATAGAAAGTCTTTCTCCTTCAGACCCACTGCAAACCTTATGGATATCAGCATACTAATCCTAATTGACCTCCTTCTTAAGGCTGCGGAAACAGAAACTCAGCACCATAATATATATATACTTGACTATTAACCTTTCTCTCTGCTTTAGTTTTTATCTTGTGTTTACGCTTAGCATTATTTCTCCAGAAATACCTAGTTTTCCTTGAGTTCCCTACACTCCCCATTACTCCAGTCTACATCCCACGTGAGTCCAGGATTATCTACCTGGATGATCTACCATCACTGACCATTACACTGCAATTTCGGGCAGTCCTCTACATCCTAAATAAAAAGAATCCTTGTCCTGTGCAGTGGTGACAGCCCTGCCAGGAATTCTCAGGTTTTCTTCCTCAAAAATAAGTAATACTCCCAGAGTGTTTTATTAGTAAGAGTATCACTTTTGTGAGGTTGGTTGGCAATGGAGGAGGGTAACATGGGGAACCAGGCCCAGGAACTTTGGCTGGAGCCGCCCACACCCATGCACGCCAAGAGAAAGGGCCCAGGAGCCCTTTGATAAAGAACAACTGTCTGTCAGCCAATAAAATTTCGCCACGTCATATCAACTCACCTTCCCCCTGCCCACCCTATAAATTACCCCCCCGGGTGGAAGAATCTGTGCGACTTCTCTGGCCCTTGTCTCCCGGACCAGAGAACCTCATCTGGGAAGTGCTCAACTAAATAAAGCTTTTGCTGTTCCACACTTGGTGGCAATGCCCTTCTTTCTTCCTCGGCAGGAAAATACCTTACATTTGGGGCCAAAACCCAGGAGGAGTTTGAAGCCCGCTGGGGGCTGCTCCTCTCTCTTTCCTTTCCAAGGAAGAACGAGGACCTCCGACCTCCCACCCACTTCGGCACATGGTGCGGTAAGTCCCCTGCCTCCAGCCTCCCCTCAGTTCTTTCCGCCGAGACTCCCTGTCCGTAATCGCAGTTACATCAGGGACCTCTTATCTGTTCCAAGTGCGTGTGTGCCCGTGGAGACATCCCGGACGCTCCCACTCTACCTAACCGTCTGGTGGCCAGAGCTTGAGTTGTGGGACGCCAATTCTCATCTCTGACCACTCCGAGGGCTGAGGGTGGCCATGGGGGCACAGGAATCTAAACCTAATCCAAAAACACTCCTGGAGTTGCCTTATCCGGAATCTCTCCCTCCTTAAAAAAGAAGAAACTGATATTCTTCTCTGATGTGGCTAGGCCACAGAACCCACAGGATAATCAGACCAGGTGGCCTCCTAAAGGGGCTTTCGATTTTGACACCCTCAACAATTTAACTACTGCCAAAGAGGTGGGAACTGGTTGGAGATCCCTTACATTCAGGGCTTCTAGTATTTGCACTCCTGTCTTAATCTCTGTGCCGCCTGCTACACAGCACAGGCCCTTTTTGGCCAGAAAATCCTCAGCTAAACCCTCCACTCCTGATCTTTCCTCCTTCACTGACCCCCAACTCTTTCCCCCTCCTACCTGACCCCTGGGGGGGGGCTCCCCTCTCTCAGGAACCCTCTCTGGTCTCTCTGTGGACCTCTTCCACTTGGGTCTCTTCCCTCCAGGAAGCCCCCTCCTCTGCCGGCCAGGAGCCCCTCCCTTCTCCACTGTGTTCTTAAGCCCCTTCCCTGTCAGGCCCTCCTCCACCAGCCATTGGCCCTCATGCCGGTTTGCAGGGTTCCTGACCCCACGGCCCAACCCTGGTCTTCTTGCAGAAAGGCCTGGCCTTGTCCTGCCTCTGGCTCTAACGTTTCCAGCTGGATCTGGGTGCTGGGCTCCCCGGGAGCCCCCCCTCCTCTTATTCTCAACCCCGGACCCCTATCTGAGACCTGTGAACATGGCATTTAAAGTTTTTAATGGTCGTGGCTAGTAGAAAGAGGCCGAAGCTGTTCGCCAGGCCCGCATGCAGCAGAAGGTGACACTCCAAACCCAGGCTCTTGTGGCAGCCCTGAGGCTGGCAGAGCAACAGCGGCAAGGCATAAGAGGTGCCCAACCCAAGTCCAGGCTATAAAGAAGAATCCCACCAGAGCTTGCTTTAAATGTGGCAAAAAGGATCACTGGTCCCGACAGTGCCCCTGCCCGTGGCCACCCACTAAGCCCTGTCCTGAATGCAGGCAGCCCAGTTACTGGCAGAGCAATTGCCCCTTCTGGCCAACAGGCTCTTCCTTGGTGCCTCTACGTGGAAGACAAGCCACCCAAATGGAAGGCCAAGCCAGCCAGGTGGGCCCTTCACTAGAACTCCCAGGCCTCATGGACGACTGATGTGGCCCAGACTTGAAGCCTTGCCAAGCCCAGGATAATACTGAAGGTAGTGGGTAAGTCCATCTCATTTCTTGTGGACTCAGGGGCTACCTTCTCTGTTTTGCCATCACACTCTGGTGGATGGGACCCCATATGGTAATATTGACTACTCCTACTACAGCCAAACTCCTAGGGCAAACACCTTGGTACCATGTCTTGAGTCACGGTCAACCAGATATTTCTACACCCATATATGCGACTCTCCTCAAAGCCACCACCTTCTGACCTGCTCTCCCCATGATGCCCCTAACCAGCAGGAAGTAGCCAGATGAATAGCGGTGCCCCTATCTAACATAAAATGTGAGGTTGGTTGGCAATAGAGGAGGGTAACATGGGGAACCAGGCCCAGGAACTTTGACTGGAACCGCCCACACCCATTCCCACCAAAAGAAAAGGCCCTGGAACCCTTTGAAAAAGAACAACTGTCTGTCAGCCAATAAAATTTCACCATGTCATATCAACTCGCCGTCACCCTGCCCACCCTATAAATTACCCCCACGTGGGAGAATCCACGCGACTTCTCTGGCTCCTGTCTCCCAGACCAGAGAACCTCATCTGGGAAGCGCTCTACTAAATAAAGCTTTTGCTGTTCCGCACTTGGTGGCTATGCCCTTCTTTCTTTCTTGGCAGGGAAAATACCATGCAACTTTATTTTGTTTACTTTAGCTTCTACATAACTGATTACAAACCATTCCCTAGTGGTTATATTATCCAGAGTGAATCTGCATGTGATCTTCAAAAAAATATTTCTCGGCCTGCCGGTTGGCTCAGTGGTAGAGCATTGGCCTGGCGTGCGGGAGTCCCGGGTTCGATTCCCGGCCAGGGCACACAGGAGAGGTGCCCATCTGCTTCTCCACCCCTCCCGCTCTCCTTACTCTCTGTCTCTCTCTTCTCCTCCCGCAGCCGGGGCTCCATTGGAGCGGGTTTGCCCTGGCGCTGAGGATGGCTCTGTGGCCTCTGCCTCAGGCGCTAGAATGGCTCTGGTTGCAGCAGAGTGACGCCCCCTGGTGGGCATGCCGGGTGGATCCAGGTCGGGCACATGCCAGAGTCTTTCTGACTGCCTCCCCGTTTCCAACTTCAGAAAAATACAAAACTAAAAATAAAAAAAATTTCTCTATGAGAAATGGCCTCAAATTGTTTGATTCTAAATCTTCATTTCCCCTGATCTTTGTGTCTCCTTCTGACTCTTAACATCTCGATCACCTTAATATACATTGGGTACTTCAGACCTGCCAACCTTTGTGGTAGGAGTGGGATCTGTAGGCTTGTGAACATCCGAGCTCCTTGTCAGTACATGAGAAAAACTAAGGTTAAGAGAGTTTGTACTTAGTTAGTTGCTGCATAAGCTCAGGTTGCAAACTCCAGGAACCACAAATTCCTTAAAACACATGTCCAACATTACTAATAAGAGCCTTGTTAGAATCAAAACCCAAAAAAGCTCATTTTAGTAACCTTTGTTTTGTAAAATAGAGCAATTAGAAATAAAAGGCTAGCCCTGGCTGGTTGGCTCAGCAGTAGAGCACCGGCCCAGTGTGTGGAAGTCCCAGGTTCAATTCCCACCCAGTCAGGGCACACAGAAGTGATCATCTGCTTCTCCACCCCTCCTTCTCCCTCCCCCATCTCTCTCTCCTCCCCTCCCACAGTGATGGCTCTGTTCGAGCAATTTGGCCCCAGGCACTGAGGATGGCTCCATGGCCTCACCTCAGGCCCTGAAATAGCTAGGTTGCCAAGCAGCAGAGCAGCGGCCCCAGATGGTCAAAGCATTGCCCTGTGGGGGGCTTGCTGGGTGGATCCCAGATGAGGCATATGCAGGAGTCTCTCTCTACCTCCCTGCCTCCCCACTGCCTCTCTCTTAACAAAAAGAAAAGGCTTTTGAATTGAGTTGGAATTAGGAATGTCATTAATTTCCATGACAATATTTCATCACAGTATTTCATCCCAGACATTATGATGTTTATTTTTGTTAGTTTTCAAATTGAGTTTAAGAAGTCTACCTAAATAAGTCTTCTAAAGAAAAGTGATGGTAATATAGTTCAAATTTCCCACTTTTACTGTTACCAACGTAATACTGAAACTTTTTGTTTTATATTTCCACAGTACAACTTAGAAATACCACGTGGATTTAAACTGTAGCAGCAGGTGTAAAATAAACAAGGTAAAAATGTTCAGTAGTATGTCTGGTCCAAAAGCGTGAATGAACTCCTTTGCAGCCTTTGCTATTTCTACTCGAACTTTTATACTAACAGAAATATTCACAGCATGATGCAAACCACTACCATTTATATTGGAAGAAAAACCCAACGTGTCCACTTCCCTCTATAGTAACACTATTAGCATTGCACAAACGTGTGCTTATGCGATATGGGAATTCTACTTATAAAAGTAAATACACTGTCTTAAGGTATACCTCTAGAAAGTTATGTTATTTCACAGATAACCTTAAACCCAGTAGCAATGTGATGAGTGATGAATTCTCCTCCTCTAATAAGGGTGAATTCATGTTCACATTAAGTATAATCAAAATCCCAGGACTCATTTTTATTTCACTGGTGGTTTTCTCCAAAATACCAGTTTCACCGCAATTGAGCATTCAAGCTTAGGTAAGTTTTCGATTCAGGCCCTTTTCTTTTCCTTACCCTACTTTATATGTGGCCTTCTATTATCCTTCCTATTTCCACAATATCTGATGTGATTCTGTCTGAACAGGAAGATTTTTTTTTATATAAAATGTTATGGCAGAGAAAGTGAACTGATTTACCCTGAAGTCTCAGTTTATTAGCAGTTGTGACTGCTAAAAGGCAAAAAGGTGGGTTTTTTACTGGATTTAATGCTTACCCATTTAACAAGCACTTAACAAGCACCTGCTATGGGCTGGATCTTTCTGAGATGCAGGGAATAGGAAGGTCAATTGCATAAGAGAGCTGTTTTAAAAGAGCCATCAGTCAGTGAGGGAGTCAGACTTGAAGTAAATAACTAAGAGATAGTGTCATGTATACTCTCTCAGAAGTTTGCATGGTGAAGCAAAGTCAGTTTCTAGTTGTCCACATGGAAAATAATACATTAACAACACAAGAATAAACTCAGTTTCGTGTACTCACAACTGTAAACCTACTATTACCCACCCTGTATATACACTAGCAACTCATACTGTTTGTCAAAACTTGGAAACCTCATCTATAGAACACCGGAACTGGATTCTCCAAGTATGAATAAAAGTTTTTCAGGTGAAAAATAAAAGGATAATCCCAGAAGGCACACAGGTGGACCGAACCAAAAGGGGAAAGTGAGTCAAAAATTCTGGACATCACTTATATTTCTAAAAGATAATTTTGGCATTAATTATCACTGGGCTGGAGGGAGAATGGCATGAACACAGATGTAAGGTGTTTGAATTAAAAATACAGAAGACAGAAGAATGAAGGGGGGCAAGGTGTTCTGCTACTCGCAGAACAATAGCTGATGGTCTCAAATAGGTCTCAAAATAGCTGATGAAACCATGCTCCCCTTTCATAATAACCTTGAATAGTTTTAGCTCTAGTTCTATGACTCATAGACAAACATTTTTCAAGCTTAATAGCATAGGAATCAACTGGGGATCTTGTCAAAAAAGCAAGTTTTTACTCAGTTTTTTGGGGGGTTTTTTGGCATGGAAGGAACCAAGATGTTATTTCTAACGAGCTCCCAGGTGATACCAATGCTACTGGATCCATGGGCCACACTGTAGCAATGTCATAAGGAGTCAATAAGATAGCTGACTTTTTTAGGAAATGACGTCACAATGGTAACAGTGTTCAAACATCACTGTTGATTATATGGGTACAGGAAACATATATGTTTGTCTTCCAATACCCCGTAAGAAGTGACATGAAATACTTTCTAAACATGTGCAGTAGGTGGCAGGAAACTTCAGTCACCTTTCAGAGGAGATGCCTTCAATGCCCACGGCACCCATGCTGTAGACAAAACTTGTTAACAGTTGCCATTTAAAAGTTCTAATTTATTCTAGTAATCACACCAAAGTTCATTTTCAGACAGAGGTGGCCATCCATGATTGAAAATATGTATATATCTAAAAGGTGAATGTTCCTAGCAGAGTGTGACTGCTACTAGAGTAATGCAGTTTTGATGTTAAACTGCTTAATTACTGCCAAGAATATACAGCATTAAACAGAAGGCCTTCATTTAGTTTATCATTTCGACTTTTATACATTGACCCTCTAACTAGAGCTGGACCATCTGTAAGGATTATGTCTCGATGGGTTTCTGCAGTCAACATCACATACCAGAAGTGTAATGTGGGGAGGAAGAGGTGAACAATAGATCTTGTTTCTGAATGCTTTACTTTCCTCCTAAGGGAGTGAATTTACCTGGATTTCAAGTTCTCCTCTCATCATTTTCCTGGTGCACTGTGACACAGATGGTGTGAGGTAATTGTATGCACTCCATCTAAAAGCATCAGTTCCCTTTTCCATTGACCAATCCATGCTGTTCACACAAAGGAAACACACTGGTGATTTATCTGGTGTACAAATCAAGACTAACCACAAGCTATTCAGTCCAAATCAGGACATAGCCTTAAGCGGAGATATTTAGGTATGCCTTAATTGTTGTTAAAGCAATCACCATTTTTCATCTTGTTTTCCTCCCTCCTCCAGCGAAACTAGGGGTGGGGTGGGGGGAATACAGTGTGTCCGTCAAGTCATGGTGCACTTTTGACCGGTCACAGGAAAGCAACAAAAGACAATAGAAATGTGAAATCTGCACCAAATAAAAGGAAAACCCTCCCAGTTTCTGTAGGATGATGTGGCAGCATGTGCACATGCGCAGATGATGACATAACACTGTGTATACAGCGGAGCAGCCCACGGCCATGCCAGTCGAGATGTGGATGGTACAGAGGAAAGTTCAGTGTGTTCTGTGGCTCGTTAAATTCAAATCCGTGACCAAAGTGCAACGTGAATATCAGCCTGTTTATAACGAAGTGCCACCACATAGGAATAACATTACTCGGTGGGATAAGCAGTTGAAGGAAACCGGCAGTTTGATGGAGAAACCCTGTTCTGGTAGTTCATCAGTCAGTGACGAGTCTGTAGAGGCTATACAGGATAGCTACCTAAGGAGCCCTAAAAAATCTGTGCATGAGCCCAAATCAAACTGCTCTGAATAGGTATGAAACTGGGAGAGTTTTCCTTTTATTTGGTGCAGATTTCACATTTCTATCGTCTTTTGTTGCTTTCCTGTGACTGGCCAAAAGTGCACCATGACTTTACGGACACACTGTATTAAAAGAATTATGGAAGAAATATTTCTGCCTTATTTATCATGGGGTTTAAACCCTTGTAAGAACTAAAAGTAGTGCAGAAAAAAATTGAATCACCTGATAGAGAGTAAAAATAAGTTGCACATTTAATCTTGCAAAATTTTATCCTGATCAAAAATATATTTGCCACATTTTCATATAATTATTTTTGCAATTGAACAATTTAAGTAACATGAATAATACCAACTTGTCTGGTTGGAACTTCTGAAGTTTTCCTGGTATATAGTAATACTCTAGTAAGATGTTTCAGAACATAAAAAGCAAAAATCAATGCTGGAAAAAAAATGTTCTTTTTGTTCTCGGGTCTGTGTTTGGAAAATATTGCCATGTAGTATTTACAGTAACAGCTGTACTGTTAAACTTTAGGCACAAACTAAACTGCAGAGGATCTGCTGCATAAATAAAATCCCCATGGCAACTAAATGTGCTACTAGATAACAGAGAAGAAAGGATTTATGTGTTTGCTGAACTGTCTTGCCCTAAAGGAATTCTCCAGGCAAACGCAGGCCACCTGCCACATGTTATATTAAGCTCAGCCTTCTGGACTTATTTTAAAATCCACAACAAAAATGTCCAACTACTTTTATTTGGAAGTTTCATTGTTCTTGATTCCGAGACCTTACAAAAATAAACAACTCATTTTTACACTCATCTGCTATATTTTGCCCTGGATACAAAAGATGATTAATGAATTTGTGCTCCTAAACATTTTGTTGATCTTACTTAAATAACAAGCTTATGCATAACAAAATGTTTCTGTAATTTGTAGATTTTATAAAGTTAAAAAATGGAAATACACAACCCACCTTCTTCTCCAACATAAGGTACACTGATCAGAACAGTGGTTGATGAGAAAGTGTCAACAAGTATGGAAAAAAGGAACTCAAGAGCAAGATTAATTATCTTCAGTAAATTTGACATGTAAAATATTTATAGTTACTTTCTTCAAAGTAAAGACTAGCTATAAACATTCTAGAATTTTGTTATAGATAAGTCAATTAATTTTAAAGAAATTACTTGAAAATGTTTCTTTTTTTCTTTTAAGTACATTTTGCCAATTCCAACTCTCATATCTAAAGATACTTGTTGATAATCTGCACATTTATATTGATAATACAATAAAATTATATCAAAATATTAAAGTACTTTCGAATATGTGGAAATAAAGTGTGATACACAGTATTTGAACTGAGAGAGAAAAAAAAAGACATTATGCGGGAGTCATTTGACATAATTCCCTACAAGAAAATGGGGACCTGGACTTGAATATGCACCTCCAAATGAGGTTTACTTCAACTCTAATATCAACACTGCCCCCAAAGAAATTATCATAGAGTTATTACCTGTAAATTAACACCATTACCTACTCCTCAAGCCTGACTAAATCACAGAAATATTAAGAGAATAATTTTAGGCTATTTCTGCTTTGGTTAATTCAGAAGTAAAAGAGGAAAAAATGAGTCAACTGACACAAAAATGTGAAGATTAAGAAACTAAAAAATTGCCTGACAATTTTTTAGCTTAGTTTTATTGCACCACAGGTAGTGCAGTAGATAAAGCATCTACCTTGGATGGTGAGGACCCAGGTTCGAAACCCCGAGGTCACCAGCTGGAGCGCAGGCTCATCCAGAGACCTTTGGGCTCATCAGCTTGAATATGGGGGTCTCCTGCTTGAGCATGGGATCATAGACATGACCTCATGGTCTCTGGCTTGAGCCCAAAGGTCTCTGGCTTGAAGCCCAGGGTCGCTTTTTTGAGCAAGGAGTCATTGGCTCGGATGGAGCCCCCCGAGTCAAGGTACAAATGAGAAGCAATTAATGAACAACTAAGGTGCTGCAACTATGAGTTGATGCTTCTCCTAGCCCTGCCTTTCTGTCTGTCCACCCCTGTCTGTTGCTTTCTCTGTCTCTCTCTGTTTCTCTCTCTAGTTCTAAAAAAAAAAAAAAAAGGCAAAACCAAACAAAAAAATTTAATTTGCTTGCCCTGGCCGGTTGGCTCAGTGGTAGAGCGTCGGCCTGGCGTGCAGGAGTCCCGGGTTCGATTCCCGGCCAGGGCACACAGGAGAAGCACCCATTTGCTTCTCCACCCCTCCCCCTCTCCTTCCTCTCTGTCTCTCTCTTCCCCTCCCACAGCTGAGGCTCCATTGGAGCAAAGATGGCCCGGGCTCTGGGGATGGCTCCTTGGCCACTGCCCCAGGTGCTAGAGTGGCTCTGGTAGCAACAGAGCGACACCCCGGAGGGGCAGAGCATCGCCCCCTGGTGGGCAGAGCGTAGCCCCCTGTTTGGCGTGCCAGGTGGATCCTGGTCGGGCGCATGCGGGAGTCTGTCTGACTGTCTCTCCCCGTTTCCAGCTTCAGAAAAATACAAAAAAAAAAATTTTAATTTGCTTTCATTCACTTCTGGTGATTACGACAAATTATTTTCAGGTATTTATATCAATGAAAGAATTAATTATGAGTTTACTAAATAAAATATGCAAATTTATATAAAGAAAGTTCCAATTTCAGTAGAATTTTATTCTCTTTCAAAAATTTATGTCCTTTTTTTTTTTTTTTTTTGTATTTTTCTGAAGTTGGAAACGAGGAGGCAGTCAGACTCCTGCATGCGCCCGACCGGGATCCACCGGCACGCCTACCAGGGGGTGATGCTCTGCCCATCTGGGGCATTGCTCTGTTGCAACCAGAGCCATTCTAGCGCCTGAGGCAGAGGCCACAGAGCCATCCTCAGTGCTCAGGCCAACTTTGCTCCAGTGGAGCCTTGGCTGCAGGAGGGGAAGAGAGAAACAGAGAGGAAGGAGAGGAGGAGGGGTGGAGAAGCAGATGGGCACCTCTCCTGTGTGCCCTGGCCGGGAATCGAACCCGGGACTCCTGCACACCAGGCCGACGCTCTACCACTGAGCCAACCGGCCAGGGTCTAAAAATTTATGTCCTTTTATTGGCAGATTTCCGCATCATCATCTGAAGAATGAGCAAGTCTTTGAAAAGCTATTGATTTCTGCAGCAAACAATTGATTTGGCTACTCTGTAATACATACAATCAAATCAAAACCACAACAGCACAGTAGTTCACAGAAACACCATAACATCGGACTCTCTGCCTTCCATCTATAATTCCCACCATCCCGGTTAGTGTAAACTTTGAAAAGAAAGGATATCTCCATGTTGCAGTAGTACATACTTTTAGAAGGTGACCTCATTTTGGTAGAGGTGCAGTCCTCAGATATGCTTCTTAGTAATCAGCATTAGGTAACTCTAGAGAAACAGCAATAACTTTCAAATACTTGACTGTGACCCTCTTAGACAAGCCCAAATCCACTATGGCCTTAAACCCCCTTTGTCTGCACAATGCAGTATAAAGATAACACTGTGATGCTAACGTATATCATTATACATTTGTTATATACATTAGGACTGTATAATTATAGAAAACATGGTTTTATATTATAAAGAAATGACCTATTAATACTTTCAAAAAACTTTTGACATGAGTAGTACCCCAAAATACTTTCTCTTCTTCCTAGGCAAACAGTTGGACTACCAGTTCCAGATTCCCTTGCGACTGAATGTGGCAGGCCATGTGTCTAAGTTCTGACCAATGAGTATGGGTGAAAGAGACTGAGTGCAGCTCACCGGCCTGGACCATCATAAGCTGCCTCAGGTGATGCTGTTTGCTTCTCTCTGCTTCTAGTTAACTCAGACAAAGCCAATACCCAGAGTGAGCTTAAAAACCTAGCATAACTTTTGTCAGATTAGGTTTCTAAAATGACTAGGAGAAGCGACTTCCTTTCTACCAGTAACATTCATGTTGGAAAATTCTGGAAAAAGAACAAATTGTGTTAAGCTATTGAAAAGTTTAGGGTTTGTAGAAGCAGCTAGCATTGTCCTACTATAACATTTATCTCAGTAATGTAAGTTACTTTAAAAGGAAGACATTCATAAACAGTCCATCAATTAAATTAGGTTGGGGAAGTTACATATGCATACTTATATTTGTATGTGTGTGTGTAATGGGTATGCGTAAATATATGTTTATTTCAGAAATTATGTTTTATTCCATCTTGAACCACAGCACATGCTCATGTTGGGAATATCCTGAGGAATTTTGCAAATTATTACACATAATTCCTTAACAAGGAATAGCTCTTACTGTAAAAAAAAGGGGGGGGGACAAAAAATAGCATGTATATTGTTAACTTCTAAATTATTAGCTAAATATGTATAAATATTTTCATACATAACATTGAAATGTAACCCCTTTGTGATTCAACTGAAAATCTGCTCTTACTGAGCAGAGTGGCATTTTGAGTGATTTCCTCTAAAAACCTACTTAAAGGCACCCAAAAAGCCCACAAAAGATCTTAAACTTGACATTTTCTTTTTCTTTAAAGGAAATAACAATTTGGATGAGATTCCCATCTGTATGTTGCAAAAAGGAGATACTGAAACAGGACGATTGAAGTATTTGCTGTGAACTCTGGAGGCTGCTAACATGCATTAGGAGCTAGCACGGAGATCTCCATCACAGGGAGTTAGGCTAAACCATCACGTGGTTGCAGGTCACCTTCATAACATTTTCCACATACGTTTTAGTTACAAATACTACTAACTGAAAACCAACATTTTTATCGAAGCAAATATTTGATAGATTATATGTAACATGACCAAGATAGATTGATGACCATCTTACATAAAAAACTGCAAAAAAAAAAAATAATAATGCTTTCAAAGTTGCTTCTGTATTCCAGTAACTTTTATGAATGATTTCTGAATGGCATTAATTTCTTATATACATTCTTGGCTCAATGTCTCTAGTACCAAACACCTTATAGGAAACACACAATTCCTGTCATACTCTCATTGCTTTTCCCTCCCAAAAAATCTGGTGGTCCCTCATAATCTCAGACTCGGAAGAGATGGCTTATGACATCAGCATATGATCCCCTACTGAATTTTCAAACAAAGCTATAGTCATAAGCACTGAGCAGAAGTTGATAGAACTCCATATATGATCTTTCACCACTAACAAAACTCTGGGAATTCATTTCCTCTAGCTCCTTACAAATCTTTCTTTTTATTAATATTATTAAATTTAATGCAGTGACATTGATAAATCAGGGTACATATGTTGAGAGAAAACATCTCCAGGTTATTTTGACATTTGATTGTGCTGTATACCCCTCACCCAAAGTCAAATTGTCTTCTGTCACCTTCTATCTGGTTTTCTTTGTGCCCCTCCCCTCCCCCACCCCCTCTCTCCTTCCTCACCCCACATTATACAGAGAGGCAAATCTTTCTTTTTTAAAATATTTAAAACCTGGTTTCTAATATTTTTCACTGTGTTAAACAGTTCCTCTCCAAAGTCCCCAAACAACCTTCCAAAGGTCAAAGCCAACAGCCCGTTTTCAGTCCATGGTCTCAGGGCCATTCTCCAATCCCTGTACAACATTATTAACTTTCTTCCTGCTATACCTAAAAGCACTCCAGACCAAGACTGGGCCACAGTGAGCACACAATAATGTTACTAATGTGACTATTATTATTTGTTCTTAAAATGCTGTCCTATCATGTTGTCCTTGCAATAGAAATCATATTCTCTCCTACCCCTGATCAATTGGTTGTGGTCACAAACTCTCCCTCTTCCCATCATCTAAAGTTAACTTTTCCCACAGGACTCTTTACTTTAGTAGAACGTTTGCATCTTTTATTACAGCATTGTAACCTATCCTAATATATATATTCTCTCTAGATGTTGCATACTCTCAATATTGATGAGACCCCTTTCATGTTAGAGATTGCGTTTTTAATTTCTTGACTTTTAATCCTGATCAACTTTTTAAGGGCTGTTAAAAATGTCAAACTAGATTTTGTCAATAAGTGGAATTTAACATGAACACCAAATATAAGGTAAACCCAAATATGCTTGCAAAAAAAAATGTCTATTGCTGCAGTATTAAGTAATCATAAGGATCAGAAAAGGAAATTCTCATCTATTTACTTCATTTGTGTAATTACAAGTCTCAGTCATTATTGACATCTATCATAAGAAGAATGATAATAACTCATGATATTTGTCAAATCCCTAGTATCCTATAATGTAAGTAACCTTACCACCATATTGGTGTCTCACAGATTCTCAGTAGCATAGCATCTTTCTGCTTGAATCTGTTATATGTGACTTCAAATGTCTCTGCATGTGAGCCCCAGGAAACAATAAGAGAAATGTGCTGAACAGCATTAAAAAGTTAAGAACTGCGTGAGTCTGGCCCTGACCGGTTGGCTCAGTGTTAGAGTGTCAGCCTGGCGTGTGAAGGTACCAGATTTGATTCCCGGCCAGGGCACACAGGAGAAGTGCCCATCTGCTTCTCCTCCCTTCCCTTTCTCCTTTCTCTGTCTCTCTTCCCCTCCCACAGTCAAGCCTCCATTGGAGCAAAAGTTGGCCCAGGCACTGAGGATGGCTCTATGGCCTCTGCCTCAGGCGCTAGAATGGCTCTGATTGCAACAGAGCAACGCCCCAGATGGGCAGAGCATCGCCCCCTGGTGGGAATGCTGTGTGGATCCCAGTTGGGCACATGTGGGAGTCTGTCTTTCTGCCTTCCCGCTTCTCATTTAAGAAAAGTACAAACAAATAAAAAAGAACTGTGCAGGTCCTTCAACAATGTAGTTTTTAATCATTCAAAATAAATTCAACCTACCATTTCGGGGGTGTGTGTGTGTGTGTGTCTGTAACCTGTACATTAATAATGAGATAGAAATGTTATAATGGATCATTGCTTCTGGTGATAATTGATAAAGTGATAAGGTTTGCTTTGTGAATTTCTATAGCAAATTTAATCTCCAATAATAATAGGGCCATTTTGAAAATACTTCTAACATTTCTTTATAAAAACTTGGATTCTTATAGAGCAACTATACCAACTAAGCCACTGTTATCAGATTTAATACCATCCTTCCATGCTCTGCCGTGGGGCACCGGGGCTGGGTTTCTGCTTAGCCAGCTGCTGCATGTTAGGCCCTGCCATGGTGGGGTCTGAGGGCAGGCTGCCGGGCTGAAAGAGGAAGAGGGGCTTTGGGCTTCCTGTCTGGTTCTGTTACCATCACCCCAGCAGTATTTCTTCACAATCATGGAAGTTCTTTCCCATGGCAGCACCTGGACACAGTTTGCTGTTTCTCCTACTTGCATAGTCAGCCTTATCATTTGCCCTTTCAGAGACACCAGCACAAGCCAGCTGGTGTCTCATCTTCAGAGGTCTGAGTTCCAGCTCTTTGGGGGTCTCTCCTCTAAGCTCTAAATCTAATTCCAACCTCTTCACTTGTCCTGGCGGTAGTACCTGCTTCCTGAAATTGTTATCTACATGAAATGTCAGTGTTCTCACTTAATTTCTTTTGATTACAAGTTAACAGCATTATACCTAGTTGACAATTTTTTTTATATTTAATTCTCATTGTTCAAATAGCTGATATGGGTCTCATCTCCTGATTGGACCTACTGATACCAAAATGTATGTAGCACAGTCCATTTAAACTTGAATTTCCTAGCCCTGGCCAGTTGGCTAAGTGGATAGAGCATTAGGCCAATGGGCTAACATCTCAGGTTCGATCCCTGGTCAGGCACACAGGAGAAGTAACCATGTTTCTCTCCCTTTCCTCTTTCACTTTCTCTTCCCCTTTTGCAGTCAGTGCCTTGAATGTTTCAAGCATCAGCCCTGGTGCTGAGGATAGGTTGATTCAAGCATTGGCCTTAGATGGGGGTTGCAAGGTGGATCCCAGTCAAAGCGCATCCCAAAATCTGTCTCTTTATCTCCCCTCCTCTCACTTAAAAATAAAAAACAAAACTTAAATTTCCAAAACTATGTTAGAATGATTACTAATATTGTAAGATACTTTAAAAAAATTGAAAAGGCTTTGTGTTGAAAAAATTTAGGGAAACAGCATATCACAATCTTCCCATGGTCTATTACTATGTAATTTAGCAATTACCTTTAAGAAATGCTAGTATAAAAATTGTTTACCCCAATGCTTTACAAACTTCAACCTGGAAACATTTTAAATAATTGTTATTGACATTGTGGAGATTGAGCCCTGGCCAGGTAGTTCAGTTTGTTGCAGCATTATCCCAACATGCCAAGGTTGTGAGTTTGATCCCTGGTCAGGGCACATACAAGAATCAACCAAAGAATGCATAGATAAGGAGAACAACAGATCAATATTCTCCACCTCTCCCCCTTTCTCACTTTCTTTCTCTAAAATCAATATAAATTAAAAATCTAAAAAAAAATACTGTGGAGATTGAAATCAGTAGAACACACTTTGGGAAATATAAAACTTGGTTACTCACTGCTTACTGAATTTACAACCCTTTCAAATCACTGTGTGTGTGCACACACACACCAACATATATCTTAAATAGTTACATGTAAAAATCTGGAGGCTAAATATCAAGAATATTTAATATTTTTATATAATATATTCAAACAAATGTATATACACATAGTGTATCTTGATTAATATATATATCTATGTATAAGTGTATATAACATGATATTTGTTAAATAAATTGGCTATTAAGTGGTTAGGGTCTTGAAATCACTTTCACTAAACAGAATTTCTCATTCAGGAAAACATATTGTAATCATATCAGAAAAATACTATTACTAGGACCTCTTAGCCAGGACACGGAAATAGTCTTCTTATAAAGAACTGGTATTCAAGTTGTATTTATCTGTCACTCTACTTGTATTTATTACTATTAAAACAGACATCTGAATTATAGATAAAAGGTTGTGCATACAAGACAGTATAAACATAAAAATGAAAGGAGGTTTGTATATTCTCATAAATAGCATCACTGCACAATGGTAAGGTCCATCCCAGTTTAATCTGTGCTCAATAAGATATCTAAAAGAAAATCAACTTTATCATTACATTCCTCACCATAAGAAGCCCAAAATCGTACAAACATATGAACAAATATGCAGGACTGACTAGATACCAAGAAAATTACATTACTTTTTCAACATCTAATGCAACATTTTACAAAATAAAAAAAAAAAGAGAGAGAGAGAGAAAGAAACTATACTGGAGTCTCATTTCAATATTTCCTGGTATGCTAATACTTGAATACGCTGCAAATTTCATTCTATGTATGTGATTCTCAGCAACCAAAAGAATAAAGATTTTCAGAGAATAACCATTAGGTGGTAGGCATTGAGTTAGGCTTATACATAAAACCATATAACATCTTTAAAATCTTCACCAAAACAAACACCCTACAAGCTCATTAGTATACTCCCATTTTACAGATGAGACTACTGAGGTACAAATGTTAAAAAGCTTTCATCTAATGACACAATTTCCATTTTCTGGAAACAACATTCTAACCTCACACTCATTTAGAAAGGAATCCCTTTTGAGACACAATCCTGATTTCATCTGAGTTTTTGAAACAGTCAAAGATGTCCTTTGGTAATTTAGAGATGTCCTACTGCATTTCAAAGCTGGCTCACGCCACGTATTCATTATTACTAGAAATAGTTTATTAGACTTTGTCATAAATCAAAACCATAAAATAAAACAAGATAAAACAAAATCCTCTTCACAAACACATAAAAAATAGTATAAGTTTTACTCTAACTTGATCTTTGTTAGATGCGATCACATAAAATACTCCACCAATAGATATGACAAATGCACTTTATATTTCAATGTGTCAAACCATTTCAATGCTCTGAAACTATGTTGAAGCTGGCAGGCAAGCAGACTATATTAAATTTTTCTCTGGAATCGACTTCAATTCCAGACTGAATTATTGGAATTTTAGTGACCTTAAAAAAGGCTGTCAGAAATGATATTCAACACAGAGTTTTCAAATCTAATGCTCTATTACACATACTTCACATAAAATAATACAGTTTCAATATAAACAAACCAGTCAAAAACAACATTCTACTTGTCCTTGTAATTTTGTACACATTTTGATACTGATTTGTCACAGCAGATTCTTAAATGTATTTTCTTTAGAGAAAACTCACAGGCTACATTTTATAATTCAATAGTTGGTTGGGATATAAAACAGTTATAATGTTTGCCCAAAATATTTATTTTGCTTTAATAACACATTAGCACAATAAACATACATTTAATAGCTATTAGCACACCTGGATTTCTCAAAACAAATTCTTCCCCTCCACCCCCGTAGAACAAAATTGTCTTAAGAGACTTCCAGCAACGTCAGACCAGAGGCACTGAGAATTCATTAGACATCAGTGAACGGAGGGGTGGCATAGCTCCCTTCTCTAGTTCTAGGAGGATGGGCATCTTTCATTGCAGTGAAGTCCTGAAAACAGGAATCTACAAAGCAATTCAATCTCACATATATTTTATTTCTCCTAAGAATTAAAAGCACATTGTACAGGCCTCTATGTTTCCTCGACTATCCCTGCTGCTACTTAACATGATACCAGTCCCATTCCTGTTCTTGGCAAAGAACGTTATATCTCAAAAAGTGTCATGTAAGAAAATTGGGAAATAAAATGGGAAGTCAACTTGCTAATCTGTAAACACACCCTTTTAAACTTTCACTACTTTTTAGAAAATATATTTTTTCATGCTACATGAAGCCACAGCTGATCTTTTGATGGTCTTGTCCAATAACAGTGAGAAAGAAACCAGAGGAATCCCCTGGTAAAGCGTCCAGCTCATGAGGAGGTCTGGTTAAATCCACAACTCCCCCTGGTACACGGGGAGCACCCACTAGCAGCCCTTACTCTGTCCACAGGTCCTGTGACAACACAATGGCCACTCCTGAAGGCAAATACAACTCAGAACAAATATGTGCTCGTGCACGGGTGCAGGCATGTGCACAAATGTGCACACACATACACACACACACACATTTTCCTTCAGATGGATCAATTAAAGATACTATTATCTACATATAGTGTTAAGAGAGAAAGAGTCCATCTGGTCTAGTAGCATTTAGAACTTAAAGATTAGGAGACGATATGGTCTTCTTGGTTTTACACTATTTCATTGTGTGAACTGAGACACATTGTTTAGATTTCCTGTATATCAGTTCTTAGGTGAGTACATAATTTATACCTGCCTTTTAAAATTATATCATGAAAATAAAATTATTTTTAAAATTATAGATTACCATCATTACCTTGTGCTTAGAGTAATAGCTTTTCTCATTTAAGAGCAGACCCCTTATTACAGCAGTCTGGAGCACAGTCATATTTCCAATTTTTCAAAGCATTCAACTGTTTATTCATATGACTTGTTTCCCCTTCCATTTATCTATTATTTTGATTGACAAAGCATCTGATTCATAGTAATCTTGAAAATTTCCCTCTAGTCCAAATTAGGATCACCCTGGCTTACAAACCTGGGATCACTAAATCAGAAACTTGAATCTGAGCTGATGAGTTGGCATTTGGCAGTGGGTTAGGTAGAAGCAAAGATTTCTTTTGAATTGATGCTACTATCCGTGGGACAATCTCGGTAGCCAATTAATAAACTGGAGGTAAGAATATACTTCTCCCCCAAATAGTATATACTCTCCTCAAAGTAACGTCCATTAGCTTTAGAAATTAAGACTAGTTGCCTGATTAGATGGTGGCACAATGAATAGAACATCGACCTGGAATTCTGAGGATCCAGGTTTAAAACCCCAGGTTCACTGGCTTGAGCGTGGGTTCATTCAGCTTGAGCGCGGGATCATAGACATGACCCCATGGTCACTGGCTTGAGCCCAGAGGTCACTGGTTTGAAGCCCAAGGTCGCTGGTTTAAGCAAAAGGTCATCAGCTCAGCTGGAGTACCCCGGTCAAGGCACATATGAGAAAGCAATCAGTAAACAACTGTAGTGCCACAACTATGAGTTGAAGCTTCTCATCTCTCTCCCTTCCTGTCTCTCTGTCCCTGTCTGTCCCTTTCTCCCTTTTTCTCTTGCACTAAAAAAAAAAAAAAAAAAAAAAAAAAAAGGAAAGAAATTCAGGTGACACCTATATTTCTTACAAAATAATTTTCAAGATTTTACAAAGGAGAAGAAAAGTCTATCTTGGATAAATGTGTTATCAGTATAAAGAAATGTCTTTATCAAGAATTTGGGGCCCTGGCCGGTTGGCTCAGCGGTAGAGCGTCGGCCTGGCGTGCGGGGGACCGGGGTTCGATTCCCGGCCAGGGCACATAGGGGAAGCGCCCATTTGCTTCTCCAACCCCACCCCCCTCCTTCTGCTCTGTCTCTCTCTTCCCCTCCCGCAGCCAAGGCTCCATTGGAGCAAAGATGGCCCGGGGCGCTGGGGATGGCTCCTTGGCCTCTGCCCCAGGTGCTGGAGTGGCTCTGGTCGCAGCAGAGCAACGCCCCGGAGGGGCAGAGCCATCGCCCCCTGGTGGGCAGAGCGTAGCCCCTGGTGGGCGTGCTGGGTGGATCCTGGTCGGGCGCATGCTGGAGTCTGTCTGACTGTGTCTCTCCCCGTTTCCAGCTTCAGAAAAATACAAAAAAAAAAAAAAAAATTGGGACTTTAAACACTGCAGGATGTAAAGAGGTGGTTCCATCCTGGCCTTACTACCTTTAGTAAGTGTTGCACTTGCAGCTTACATCTGCCTTTTGCTGACTTCATTTCATGTAACTATTCTAAAATTACAGTCTGGAGAGTCAATATATCTTTGATAGCCAAGTTTCAGAAAGAAACAACTGACATTCTCTCCATTCCTAATGGGCATACATCATTACAACAAGGACCAGTTTTTTTCTGTCTTAGAAGTCCATGTAATGTAACTGAAAGATTTAGTTAAAATCAGGTAGAAATAATAACAGTAAGTAGCTGGACATGCAGTTTAGAACATGGAGGTTGGTTCAGAACTAAACATGTTGTTTTTCAGGTCATTACTTCAGACAAAAAGGCCAGAGTGTGTGAACAACTATCATAGTGGTAGTTCCTTGCTCTATTCTCACTATATTGTTCTTAGTCAGTTTTTTCATTTTTAAAATGGAGTAGGAGAATCATACTTAAGGTCTTTTTATAAGTAACAAAATTTAATGCTCCTTGGAAAAAACATATTAACTACCAGACAACAGTGTCACCTAGTTATAGGAGAAATGTGATTATTTGCAAAATAGATAAATAGCACAGGTGTTTCTTTCAGCATTTAACAAATATGACTATAATCCAATTTATACAATATTATGATTGGTAATTTTTAACTTTTATATTTCTTACATAAACATACAGATTATTGTAAGTAAATACACACACTTACTTCCTCTAAGTACAACAGATCCTTCTCACATCATAAACCATCTTCTAGATACATTCCTAGTTTGCTTAGAAAAACTTCCCTTAAGCACCAGCAACAGACCAACCCCCATTATCAATGCTGACATGCTTCATGAATATATAGCTACATCTTCATAAAATGAACTGTGTCTGCAAAGTCAAAAAAAACAAACAAAAAATAGGCACCATATTTTTTTAAATCCATTCCAAGTGCAGAACATATTCAATTGTCTGACAAATTGGTTAAAATTGGTACCACTAGAATTGAGTCACTGAAGAGTTTATTTCTGTCACTGTATTAACTGTGTCATGTGGCAATTGCACCTAATGAACTTAATGTGGCTCATGGCCATACACTGCTTCCTTTCAGAAACAAAATCTAAATGTCCCTGAATCTGGCCACTGGCATCCAAAACTATCTCAGCAGAGGCACACAAGCCACTAACGTTCCATTTTGGCCTGTGGCTAATGTATTTTCATTCCATGTTTTCTCGAAATATAAGATGTTTGCACTAAAATGCTCAGCAGTTTTTAAAAATAAAAAGAGCCACAGATGAAATCTGTGGTTTCCTTTTAACACATTCACTGCACATAAAATTTCTCTAACTCAGGACAGTGTGGTTGAAGAGGAGTCTCAAATAAGAAAAATCACAAATGCAATAACTTATAGACTCTTATCCACATGAACTGAAATGGAACTGTCCTCAGAAATAGAAAGAGCATAAAAGGAAAGCAAGCACAGGACTTATAAAAAGTGTGACCACACTTCAATAAATTTTTGGAATGATACTAAAGCCATACTGTAACACTCAACTCGACATGATACTTCAAAGATCTTGTTGTAACTGAAAGTGCTAGAACAAGGTCCTTCTGATATTTAACAGAAATGAATTCACCATACACTGAGATGCAACAGGTGATGTTATAGTGAGTCTGGGATATAGGTGACACCCATAGAGAATTTTTTATACAGTTTTATAATTTTTCCTTTATCTTTTTGTGCTTCTTTTTGAAGGCAGATCCTATATGGATTTAGGGGTAAAAATAAGCTCTTCTCATCAACGGCATATTTACATTTAAGGAGTGTTTTTTCTCCTTTTTCCCTAAGTGTACCACTTTCTTTCTGCCACACAGGAGCTCCATGCCCACTACTGCTTTTGCTACAATTCATCCTCCGTGAATCTCAAAAGGCACAGTCTCAATCAAAGGAAATATAAATGTGAGCATCCTTCGTATTTCTACCCACCTCCAAAACACAAGTCTCTGGACAAAACCATCCTTAGCTTCTGTCCAAAGCTATGGGAGCTGATATCTAGATGCTGCTATTCCAACCCCATTTGTTAACGGCAGAAACATTCTCAACATAGCCAAATCTCTGCTCTTCCATGACGGAGAGGGCTGACCTCAAAATAAAACTTTAAAGCCTAAAGCTAAGGCAATTAAAATTTCACAGTGCAAATAAATCTTGCCAATTGCTCTTTGGCAATATCTTCAAGGATGCTATTTCTCTACTACTGATCATCACTATAAATGGTATTTAGCACCTTTTAACCCCAAGGACAACAACATTTGTGAAAACCTAAACTTGTAGAATAAATTCATTTCTGCAACACCACTTAACTAAGCCAGGGGCCAGCACATGCACAGAACAGCACCGTGCCCGAGGCTGATGTCAGCACGGCAGCGTGGCGTGGCTTTCAGGCGAGGCCCTAACACAGGCGGGAAGAGGCGGGGCATAGTGGACCCAAGACAGCAGAAGCTTCTTGGAAAGCATAAGGGTCAGCGCTGCGACCTACAGCCAGTCCCCCAAGGCGAGCAGCACTGGCAACGTGTATGGGAAGCAAGCTCACCCTCTGGGGCCACCTGAGTAGCTATACGGGTTCTGGATCTAGCCTGACTCTGAAACAGGAGGAGTAAGCCATGTGTCACTGGAGCCTGATATGCAGGACTGCCGAACCAGGGTGCACAAAGGTCACATCATATCTTACCTGAATACCCGCAATCCTATCTGAATTCCACACATGAAACACATTCCCCACATTCTTCGGGCTTAAATTCCTCAGAATGGCATCACTGCCATCAGCTTGTTTAAAAGAAAATGCCCATTTTTTCCTCAAATAATTAAATTAAGGAAACACAATCAATTCCCACAGACTGCTAAACTGAAAAATAATCTGTCCTATAAAAATAGCTTTTTATACACAGACACACATATGCACGAAAGTTGGGAAGCTAAGACATTACCTTGATAAATCAGACTTTTAAGGGAGGGGGTCAGAAACATCCATACTATTTAGGTCAGTTTTCTTTGTTTTGATTGGAATCAAAGCCTGTCTTAGGAAGAACTGTCAAGTACACAGCCACCACCTTCCAAAGCACCCCCACTCACAGTCCACGGCTCTGTCTTCCGCACAACCGCCCCGGTCCTCGCTGTGCTGGAGGCCACACTTCATCACACGCTGTGTCCTTCCTGCCTGGCGTGGCAAGGGTCTCATGGTGTTTCCCTAACTCCCTCCCTCCTAGATGGTACGCCAATAAAAATAACAAAAGGTACTCTACATGATTATTCACTTAGTCTTCTACTCGACCCTAGAAATTAAGTTTCTATTTTTATCTCCCTCTTACAGATGAAAAAGCCAAGGTTCCAAAAGCTGAGCAAGTTGCTCACAGCCACAAGACTAACAACAGAGCCATGATTTGGACTCAAGTGTTCTAATGAGCCAGCGTGCTTAACTATCCCTCCATATAGTTCCATGTGAAAAGGCAGAGTCTCCTAGTCCTCTAACTTTCTCCTTCATTTTCTACTCCAAAAGCAACTCTTACTTGTACACTATGTTCTATCCCTACCTAGCTTTGGTATATTGTCAAAATGGGAGGCAACTTTATAAGCACGTCCACAATGAAGTCCTAAGAGCAGATGACAATATAGAGAATGATTTGGGATGTGGTGGGCCAAGATGCCAGGAAGGGAGAGCAAGTAAGAGGTTAATTCAGTCAAGATATTGGTGGCCTCAGGTGGGTTATGGCAGCGGGAACGGCCATGTGTGTAGATCTGACATCTAAGAGGTAATATCACCATGGGGTAGCACCTGACTCAGTACAGGTCAGAGAGAATGAGGTGGTGGAGGCCGGAATGCGCCTCAGTTTATAGCTTATCAAACTGGGTGAATGGTGTGCCATATATTGAAATAGAGGACAGAGAAGGAGGAGCACATTGTCGTGGAATCTAAAGAGTTCAGTTTAAAAATGAAAGTTATTTGGGACTGTTGGACTTTCATGAACAAAACGATGTTCACTGAGCATGTTCTGAAGCCCAGCAGAGAGAATTGTGACAGTGACATAAATTTGGTTACATTAAGCATAATAATGTAAGATATAGGACTGAATGGCATTGGCCCCGATCCCATAATGTGAGTCCGGCTCTAATTTTAGGTATGTCTTCCACTAAGAGGGTCAACAGGCTCAACCAGCAACTCTTTCATCTTCTTCTAATGAGGCATCTGCTTTAGAAATATAATTTCTAACAGTACATGCACAGCTTTGAAGGTACAATTTTAAGACCTTTAAAATTACTTTTCAATAGTTATATACACTATCAACAAAACCCTGGGCCATACTTTTCTATTCAGGTTTTACCATTTTAAGTTATTATTCTTGACATGTTGCCCTCTGAACATACCTTTGTTTAAAATATACCTGTGTGCTCTTTTCCTCTAAATTATATGCACACACACACGTTTTTTTAAGATACAGATTTATAACTTCTCTTTTTTATAATAAAAACTGCTAATAGTCCCAGTAACAAGTTAGCTTTTTTCTCAGAGGACACTTTATAAACTGGGAAGAGACTGATAAAGGAAAGGCTCAGGTTGGCATGCATTTGAAGTGCTCAAGTATTAGACACACTGGCACGAGCGTCTGGATTCGCATGTGTGCGCACGCGTGTACACAAGTGTAGACCCGCAGGTACCGTGCGTCTGTCTATCTGTGGTGATGGCAAGTGTGCTGAGATTGATCTAGAGTCTCGCTATTTCAGAAAGAATTAGTCACATGGTTCTGACCTCTCTAACTGGGAACACTGCATTACAATTTATTACCTTACTGATGACCCTTCAAATGTAATAAAGAATCCAGTAAATCAGAATAATTGATAATTCAGGGTCATTTGAAGTTCAGCTTTATATTATATAATAATGTAAAAAAATATTGAGGTAAACATTTACCTTCCTACAAAAGAATACATTTCAGCACTTTGGCAGCACCTATTTGTAATCAACAGCAGAATACACTGAAACCAGTGGCTAGAATTTTAGCTGGCATTGTAATGTAATTAAAAATAATTTCCATATCTATTAAAACTGAACCTAATTGCTTATACTGTAAAACCTAGATCAGGGGACAAAATGCACTAAAAATAATTTATGTTCCAGAACGTTCACTAATTCAAACTGACATATCTTCCAGATAATGCACATTTATGAAGTTTTCCTTTAATTGAAATACACTGTACTCAAATTCATAGCGTTATCTTTGTTATTCATTAACATCAAATGAAAAAATAGTAATTTACCAAAATTTTTGTTTTACCCCTTGTAATATAAATGCAGCTACAATTATCTAAGTAGGTTTTGCTATTATGAATAAAGCAATAAATGGTATTATATATCAAATACATTAAAAAATCATTCTGCCGATATCAACTATTTGCATGCATCTGAAAGTGTCTTTTCTGCTAGGTAAAATTAAGTCTAAAATTATCACAACTAAAATTTCTCAAAAGGAGTGGCTCAGTTAATTAATGGGTCAGAGAAAAATTTCTCCATTCCAACTTTGTATCCTAAATGCCAAAGGAAATGAAATTGGTGGTTTAAAGAGGAAGTGAATATTCAAAATAGGAAAATTTTTCCTCTCATTCTTAGCCTCTATTCAGAATGTTTAAAATCACTTAATCATGCCATGACCAGATAGCTCAGTTGGTTACAGCATCGTCCTGAAGCTCAGGGGTTGCCAGGTTAATCCCCAGTCTGGGCACATACAGGAACAGATCAATGTTACTGTGTTTCTCTCTTTCTCTCTCTCTCTCTCTCTCTCTGACCTTACCTCCCTCCCTCCCTCCTGCCTTCTCTCACTAAAATCAATATATAAAATTCTCTCTCTTGCCTGACCAGGCGGTTGCGCAGTGGATCAAGCGTTGGACTGGGATACAGAGGACCCAGGTTCGAGACCCCAAGGTCACCAGCTTGAGTGCAGGCTCATCTGGTTTGAGCAAAAGCTCACCAGCTTGGATCCAAGGTCACTGGCTCGAGCAAGGGGTTACTTCATCTACTGAAGACTCACAGTCAAGGCACATATGAGAAAGCAATCAATGAATAACTAAGGTCTCACAATGAAAAACTGATGATTGATGCTTCTCATCTCTCTCCGTTCCTGTCTGTCCCTGTCTATCCTCTCTGACTCTCTCTCTGTCCCTGTGAAAACAAACAAAAATTCTCTCTCTCTCTCTTGACCTTCCCTCCCTCCCTCCCTCCTGCCTTCTCTCACTCAAATCAATATATAAAATTTTAAAAATATATATTCTTTTTTTATAAATCAACTAATCGGAACGAACCTGGATGGAGGTCACTTATAAAAATTACCCCTTTCCTAAGCTAGAAAAAAAGTTACTAAGAGCACTGGCCACCCCCGCCATTTCAACAGGGACAAAGATGACTTAGGCCAGTTCTAGAATTTGTGGGGTTACATATACTTTCTTTAGAATATGTAAAAATCCTTAGTAGAATAAGTTACTTATAAACCAAAAGTTTCTATAAAAAACAACAAAATAGGGGGAAACTTGGATTGTAGAAATCCAACCATTTCTCTAGCGGGATATTTCTCTCTTTTCTCCCACAGTTTGGGCACCAATGGTCACAAATATAAGAATCTGGAGTATAAGCCAAGTGAAGGAATAGAGCTACTGCTAGGCTGCTAGGAATTTTCCATATTTATTTTAAAAGTGTAAAATTTCTAAATATCGCTTCTTTCTATTTTGCTTTTTCCCTAAAACAGACTCCCAAATATCCCGCTTGTTTTTGGAATATCTTATATAACTTTTTCCATTCTTATATGTACT
Source organism: Saccopteryx leptura (assembly GCF_036850995.1). Classification (NCBI taxonomy): domain Eukaryota; kingdom Metazoa; phylum Chordata; class Mammalia; order Chiroptera; family Emballonuridae; genus Saccopteryx; species Saccopteryx leptura. The sequence continues at coordinate 103,974,009 of NC_089508.1, read as the reverse complement.
ATCCTTTGTCTGCTTAAAGGCTATTTCTTGAACTAATTGTAAATACTAGATATCATTTAAGTAATTTCTTTTAGGAGAAAGTTTCTTTTGTACAATACATGTTCAAACTTTAAGTATCACCATTACTAGTGTCACGTTGTTACATTCAAATGACATTTTCCTGTATTATATACAGGTTAGAATTTCAAAGTCAGGGTTCTGAACTCAGGGTTCACAGGGTCCATAGAATAGCTTCTTCCCCCCTTGAGTCCCCAGAATACATGCAGAATTTTGCAAGTATGTAAAGCTATGCAAAAGTGACAGCATACAATTATCCACAGCTTTCATGAGATTGTTAAGAGTCGATGTCCTCAAATTTAGTACCAAGGAAATTATGGTACTAAAACCTCATGTGAGTTATGATGCTTATTTATACTGAAGCCCTCACCAAAGCTGAGCAGAGTCTCAGTGGGGACAAGCAGCAGAGGGGCCCCCATTAGGGAGCCCTCCTCTATACCAGGTAGAATTTGAGCACCCAAACTGAGTTGGACCTGATCTTGCCTATAGGGCTTCTGTGTAAACTAGAGGAAGTCTCCCAAGGGTTTTTCTCTGGACAGACTTAGCTTCATGGGTGCCAGGCTTGGCTGCAGGACAGTGGGCTGACCTTCAGTTATCAGCAGCCACTGGGCACCATTGCACAGTGTACACACTGCACATTTCGTTTTGGTGTCAGACAACTAAAAGAATGAGGCAAAACCTCAGCTGAAACCAGTTTTAATGTCTCCACACTCTTGAGGTAAAGGGGAGGCAGCTACAAACTTACCTGGCTTTGCTGATTCTATTTCCAAACCAGTCCCCTTTCAGAGTCTTAACCTGTGTATACCAACTTAGGTAAGATATAAAAGGTCTACTCTGACAAGGTAGTTTTTGTTTATACTTTATTTCATTTTTGCTTTTTAAAAAAAGAGTAGCTTTAATTTAGATTGTGTAGACCTGGTCTTTGGTAACATACTCTTAGATTATTTCAATATAGCAATTACAATTAGAGTTCAAAGTTAGACCTTGCCTAGAATTCACTTCTGTCTATTTACTCCCTTTATGACATGCTGAGTTTTGGTTTCTTAAAAAATTCATTCTGAGTATTAAAAAATTAGACCAAGTACCTCGTATAGTAGGTAGTCAGTATATGGTAGTCACCATGTCATCACTGCCATCATCATGGATTTTAGGTCAGTCAGATGCCTACTATTTATAAATGGACTCTCTATAATCCCATACTAAATGTAAACAAAAACTGTCGGCAAAATACTGAAATTAAAATTGGCATGAGCCACACATAAAATAACCAAAATTATTATCAAAGTGACACTACTGAGTAAAAAGTGATGCATGTTAAATGGTAATGCCATCTCAATAAATGGTACTGGATTGTTTAGATAACCATGGGGACCTCTGACCTCTTGCCATACAAAAAAAATTAATTCTAGATGGATTGCAGATCTAACAGTTTTTAAAAATACATGTAAATATTTTCAAAATGCTTAAGCAACAACTTCTTAAATAGGATGCAAATATTTCTAAATGAAAAAAATACATAAATTTTGACACCTTAACATTAAGAATTTCTGTTTACCTACAGACAATAAAAGAGCGAAAAGGAAAGATTCAGTGGGTGAGATAATATTTGTATTCAGCCAAGAGATTTGTATCTAAAATATATAAGAAACTCCTATAGATCAATAAAAAGAAGGCAGATATATGACCCAACGAAAAAAAATTGGGCAAAACACTTGAATAGGGTCTTTACAAAAGCTGATATTAATTTGCCAGTAAAGATTTAAAATGTGTTCAACTTCACTGGTCATCAGAAAATTACAAATTAAAATCACAATATAATACATATTCACCAGATGCCTAAAAATGTAAGACAGAAAACAAGCACTGGCAAAATTATGGAGCCAATGAAATTTTTATACATTGTTGACAAATGAATAAGTTGTTACAACCACTTCTACAAAAGATAAACAAATGTATACTGTATGACTGAGCAATTACACTCCAACATACCCAGAAGAAATGAGTACGTTACCACAAAGATCTGTACAATTGTTTTCATATCTACACTATTAGCAATAGTTCAAATATTGACAAACAGTAAAATGGATCAAATGTGGTCCACTCTTAATATGAAACAAAACTATAATGATATATAAGCATATGGCTAAGTCTTACAAACATAATGTTGAGTAGAAGAAGTCAAAAACAAAAGAATACAAACTCTATGATTCCATTTATGTACATAAAGTTCAAGGACAGAAAAAAAAATAATCTATGATGTCAGAAGACAGAATTACTCTTGGTGTAGAAAGGGAAACAATTAGAAAAGGACCCAAGTGTATCTTCCAGATGCGGGTAATATCTTATTTCTTGATTAAGGTTTTGGTTATATACAGGCATTACCACTTTTATGTCAAGCTGGCAGGAAAGTAGTTAACATATGTATTGGTACATTAAACAAGTGTTAGCAGAGTTCCAGAAAACTATCAAAGTGACATTTAAAAAATCACTCAGGCCTGACCAAGCGGTGGCGCAGTGGATAGAGCGTCGGATTGGGATGCGGAGGACACAGGTTCGAGACCCCGAGGTTGCCAGCTTGAGTGTGGGCTCATCTGGTTTGAGCAAAGCTCACCAGCTTGGACCCAAGGTCGCTGGCTCAAGGAAGGGGTTACTCGGTCTGCTGTAGCCCCAGGGTTAAGGCACATATGAGAAAGCCATCACTGAACTAAGGTGTCGCAACAAAAAACTAATGATTGATGCTTCTCATCTCTCTCCATTCCTGTTTGTCTGTCCCTCTCTCTGACTCTCTCTCTGTCTCTGTAAAAAAAAAAAAATCACTCAGGAGTAAATCAAACACTAAGGTAACAAGTTGAAGAGCTGAACTTAGAGGAGCTGCTGAGGACAGTGTTCTGGCCATGAATGACCACCATGGAAGGTGATCACAAACATTCCAACTTCCAAGTCTCCATTTGCAGAAATTGAAAGAATTCTTGATTTTATGAACTGCTTATTTTAACTCTTTGAGTAGTGAGTTTTTTCATGCTCGCTGATCCCCGGGAGTGAGTTTTTCTTCAAGAAATGAAATTAGTTCCAGTTCCAGTTTTATTAACTTAAAATCATGTTTGTTTGATAAGCAATTTATGGAAACAAGAACATATATACATACTTGCCTTTTTTAATGTTGCCTTACCCATTTTTAAAATAAATCGATCGTACTCTGGATGGTCAGGAGGCATGAGGATGTACATGAACATTTGTACATGTTCAGAGGGTTAAGATTGCCAAACCATAGGTATGAGCTCACAATGACCAAAAAAGAAAATGTAAAACAATATAATCAGAGAAATTTAGACTATGTATTTAGTTCAACTCTATCATTTCCCATATGAGGAAATGAAGCCAGAGGGGCAAAGGCACATGCACCAGGTCACAATTTGACCAATGGTAGGACCTCAGTTAGAAGCCCAGGCTGATTCATAGTTCAGCACTAACCTCGTTCACAGATCTTGCTAACCACACTGCCTCTTTTTAGTGTGCAAAAACTAGCTTGGGTTTTATGAAACTGAATTGGCTTAGCTAAATTATGATTGAGGTATTACATGAATCAAGTCTGAACATTTAACAAAAGGGAAGGTAAACTGTAAAAGTTAAGCAGAATCACAACTAAGATCGAAGAAGTAGCCAAGCAGCACTTACTAGCTGATCTAATCAACTCTTGGCATAGGTCACTTGGCAATGACAGAAAGGGGACAGATAGGCTATAAGAGGACAGGTCTAAGTTTTAAAAAGATAATGCCAAGATTCCCACAGGATATTGTTCCTTCTAATAAAACATACTGGCAGAGGGCTGTATGAAATGCTTTCTAAACTGAACCGTATTAGAAGAGGAAAGGGGAGAGTTTCCCTACCATGTGAAGCTCACAACAAATCTCAGCACTGCCGATGGCATGCTACTGATTTAATTTGAAGGCCCCCACTTTATGTACACTGGATCCACAAAATTAAGCTGAAATTACCTTCACAACAGAAAAGAGATGGTGGCCCCATTGCAAAGCTTTATTCACTTTAATAAACCAGCATCCTGACTTTCTGCTGTTATTCATCTGGACAAGATACCTTTTCACCAAGAATACCATGAAGCACAGGATTTATTGCCATAATGAAGTTCTTTCAGATCTCTGTTTTCTAGAGGATAGGAGGAATGGCGTTCATCTCACCAGGCAGCTTATTAGGATTAGCACTGAATAAGACAGCACGGAATGTCAAGCCTATCAGTTACTAAACATGCATCATACAAACTTTGTCTTTGCGAGAACCTCTGCTCTGCATTTGTCATCCACCTGAATAATTAACAAGTACATGCTGCCTGCCAGCAGCTTAGGGAATTAATTTCCCCAGATTAAATGCAGATCACGTCCACAAAACTCAGACCACACACACACTGCACTCCTACCTTCCAACCACTGAAGGTACAGAACACATTACACGGCCTCCAACTGTAATTTAAACTCAGGGATTACAAACTCAGACTTGTAATATTTTAAACATTATTTTGATGGTCATCTGGAACTCTTCTGTCACTTGTTTAATGACCCAACACTTATATTAACTACTTTTCTCCAGCTTAAAATAAAATGGTAATTCTACAGTTCTATATCTGCACTGATTTTAAAATCTGTGTGAATAACTGCAAATTCTAAGAATTAGATCCATTAAAAGCTTTCAGAAAATATCTATTGCACAAAACAAAAACAAATACATATGTGGTAACACAGAAGAATCAAAATTTAAAGCAAAAATGAGTGTTGGAGCCTTTCAAATATAAAACATTGTTGCAGTAAATTTTTACCTTCCTATTTCATTTGAAGCTAATAATTCTATGTTACTATTGCTTCATCATATAATTGAGCAAGATAAAACGTGGGCCAGTAATATAGAGGGAAGATCAGGGATTTAAAATTGAAGCTCTTCATTGTTAAATGTTAATTTACCATATACAATACCATTTTTTTAAAGATCATAAAGTGAATAATTTCAAAATTGAATGCATCTCTTTAAATCCCCACCTTCCAGCCATTCTATATTATCCATATAGTTAACAGTATGCAGGCAGAGAACACGTTTTTAATTTAGTTAAGTTGTATCCAAGAATGAAAATACAATGATTTTTTTCCCTCAAAGTGTGATTTTAATGGAAGCTGACTAGCTTTCTATGCCATGGGATGTCTGTTAAACTGTACTGCTATCTCCAGTTCAGAACTTTTTTTTATTGGTAGACACATTCTAAACCACTCTAAATTGTGGATATACTGCTATTAAACACAGTGAGGCACTTACTAAGTCATCATTAAAGTATGAAAACAACTTTGAACATAAACACATTTTTAATTTTGGTTTGTGAGTATATTAGAGATTTATTAAAATATACTGTTACTGCAAAGAAAACTGCTCTATGCTGATATGCTAAGTGTTCATTACAATGACACAATACACTTTAAACTCTATTAAAGGAGATACTCTTACTCCTTCTTTTGAACAGCATATTGATGTGTGTACAATGGTTCAATATTTGGGTAAAATTACATCTCTCCCCCAACCATTATGAGCATTAACAATATAGTACCTCTTTCTTATTTTAAGTTTGTCTCATGAAAAGCTATTTCTGATAGTTATTATTTATAAGAAATTTATTTCTACTTTGAAAGTTAACCAAATATAAATGAAATTTTCAATTAATCATTTGAATAAACAAAAACTATTTAAAATTTTTCCTTGCAGTGAGGTGAGTATTGAGTACTTTCTAGCATTAATGAGAACATTTACACTAAAGTCATTAACTATTTTCCCTAATTATTAATAGTCACATTATCAGAAAAAAAATCTGTATCAAATTAACATAGTATATTAAGTTTGGCTGAATTTATTCTGGGAGAAATGGTGGACTCAGACTCTCTAATTTTAATATATTTAATATATAGCTGCATATTATATATTAAAATTAAATTCTATACTGTTTTTAATTTTTATAGTAAAATATTTTTATGGAAGGGGATTACACATAATAATCATTGTATCCAGTTTCAAATGCTATATTTAGTGTTTCTGCCACTCTTATTGAAATTGAAATTGAAAATACTTGGCTTTGTCCTTAGCATGAACCTAGCTCTGGCTGAGGTATGACTATTGTGAGACAACTCAGATTGAGGCCCTGGCCCCATCCCGTGGGCTCCGTTTCCTGGCAGTGCTAGAATCCTGTGCACTGCATGGGAGATCGGCAAATTAAAAGAAGGGACAAATCTCCTTGTAACTTCTGTAACTCTTAGAATAACCCCAGCTGCATGCCTATATTCACCAAGCCATTCTAAATAGGAGAGGTTATATGGTAGAATCAGAGAAGAGATAAGAAGGCTATATTTCATTTAAAAGGGTTGAAACAGAATGACAAGAAATCTTCCAAGGTTAAATACTAAAATTCATTTTAGATCAGAATAAAGGATACTTGGTATAAGATGGCAAAAAGATTTATAAATCTACATTTCAGATTTTAAGGAATTATCATTGACAATATTTTTTCGCTTTTGTTCTTTCATATTAACTGACTTGTTCATTTCTATCACTTCATTATTATTTAACAACTGAAATCCTTATTCAGTGAAACCTTAGCTCAATAACAAATATGCTAAGTACATTTCTAACCTCTTTGAGACAATGGGTCCCCACAGGAATTTCTAAATCCTGATCATAACTTGCCATCATAGTAACTAATAGAAATGGAAAAATAAGGCAAGACTGTCATCAGAAACAACCCAAATCTGTTTATGTACTGGTCCCGTGGAAACTAAACCCGACCTTATTATATCATTGCTGTGCTTATGAGATGATCTAGTCTCATCAAGATCTGATGGCCTGGCCCTGGCCGGTTGGTTCAGTGGTAGAGAGTCGGCCTGACGTGCAGAAGTCCAGGGTTGGATTCCCGGCCAGGGCACACATGAGAAGCGCCCATCTGCTTCTCCACCCCTCCCCCTCTCCTTCCTCTCTGTCTCTCTCTTCCCCTCCTGCAGCCGAGGCTCCATTGGAGCAAAGATGGCCCGGGCGCTGGGAATGGCTCCTTGGCCTCTGCCCCAGGCGCTAGAGTGGCTCTGGTTGCAACAGAGCGACGCTCCGGAGGGGCAGAGCATCGCCCCCTGGTGGGCAGAGCGTCGCCCCCTGGTGGGCGTGCCGGGTGGATCCCAGTCGGGCACATGCGGGAGTCTGTCTGACTGTCTCTCCCCGTTTCCAGCTTCAGAAAAATACAAAAAAAAAAAAAAAAAGATCTGATGGCCTAAAAATCTCCACAGTCTCTGGAATGAGAACAGAACCCTATACTTCAGAGTAGTGACCCAAAGAGCCGAGATGGATGCATTGTAACTGGAGAAAACAGGCAGACTGACAGAGTCCTCCACAAAACATTATGAGAGTTTCAAATTCAATTGACCAACAAGAGGAAGGTAGCTACGCCTGAAACACACACACACACACACACAACAAACCAGAAAGAAAAATAATTGCTAATAAAAGACAAGGAAGAAAAAAAAAGGTAGATATGTAAACCACAAAGAAAAAAGCAGAGGATTTCACACAGAACAGGACATGAGTTGTAACCAAAAGGAAAGAGATATTTTAAAAATTGGGAAATAAAATGAAGAAAACTAAATTGGATCAGTTGAGTGGAGTAGAAAAATAAACAAGCAAAAAAATCAACTTTTAATCAATATAGTAAGACATCATTAAAACTTTTTTTAAAAAATCAAGAAGAAATACCATCCAACATTAGAATCTCAGAAGAAAATAAGGAGACAAGAATGCACTCCAAACTTAAGGATCATTAGGATTAGTGTCTGAAATTAACAAATGAAAGAGGACAGTTTTGGAAAGACACACAATAACTGGGAAGCAGCATCTAAGTAATGAAGCCCCACAAAAATAAACAAACAAAAAGGTAAGTACTAGAGTCAAGAAAAGAAAAAGATGGCATAAGACAATGGAAATTTTAAATTGACACTGAATTCGGAAATACTTGGCTTTGTCCCTAACGTGTTCCTAGACCAGACTGCAGTGTGACTACTGCAAGGCAGCTCAACTGAGGTCCTGAACCAATCTCAGGATTAGAATTCAAAACAGCATCCAAAATACTAGATTAGAAGTCAAAAATTTTATTTTTTTCAAGTACTAATACTATTGCCACACAAATAACTATATACAAATAAAATATGAAAAAAACTATACTTGTTAAGTTTTAAATTAGAAGAATATAACAAATACGTATAGCATGAACAGACTTTACTGTTCATACATACGTGAAAACATGATTCCTTTGTAACTGCTTAATCAAGATGTTCTTTAACCCATTAAGCCAATAAAGCCTTCAATGACATTAATTTAAAGAAAAATATGCATCATTTATTTTACATATATTGAATGGCACAACCAATCTTGTGAGTATATACCACCTTTCTGAATGTCACAGAAGAGAAAATGTATTAACCTTGTACCGGGAGTGCAGGGAAAGCATGTTTGTAAAATATGCCAGGAGACAATATGCTTTCTACTCCTAGGAGACTGTTGGTAAATCTTTTTTATGAGTGCATTATGAGGTGAATAATTAACACTTCCAACTGAAAGTTGACTACCATCATAATATTTAGTCAATGAATTGTTACAGCTGAGTTTTAACTCATAGGAAAGAAACTATAATACTTTCAATTGTAATAATACTTCAACATAAATCTAAAATGGAAGATAATGAATTCAGTTCAAAATGTCTGTTCACACACCAGTGTTGGGTGTTGTCTCTTACTATATTAAAGAATGAGACAATATCAACATAAAATACCTTTTCGCAAGAAAAACTGCATACTTAATATTTTAATAGTTCATTTTCAGTGTCATAAATATGCTAGAAAAAAATGGGATTCTGCTTGCATTACAGATCCACAGACCTTTTGGTTTAATCACACAACTAGTCTCCTGGGGGCCACAATGTATCACTCCATGGGCAGGGAGCATAGACTGCCCCGTGTAAGTGGGAAAAATCAAACATTCCAGTGAGTTTCATAAGAATGACCAGCATCCCCTTTCCTCTTAGAGACGAGCATGACACTGTGGGAGAGAGGGGTCTTTAAAGCATAATAAGCCGGGCCTTGGCCAGCTGACTTAGTGGACAGAGCATTGGCCCAGTGTGCGGACATCCAGGGTTCAGTCCCCGGTCAGGGCACACATGAGAAGCAACCATCTGCTTCTCTTCCCCACACTTTCCTCCTTCTCTCTCTCTTTTCCTCTCACAGTCAGTGGCTCAGCCAGTTTGAGCGTGGGCCCTGGGCGCTGAGGACAGCTCAGTTGATTTGAGCATTGGCCCCAGATGGGGGCAGGGGGGAGGGAGTGGGGGGGGATTCCAGTCAGGGTGCATGCAGAAGTCTCTCCATGTATCCTCCTCTCACTTAAAAAAAAAGCATCATGAACTGATTGGGAACAAAAAATTACTCCTTTTTCTCCCCATAACTTCTTCAAGGGCTGTCCATTTCATAAATTTTATTTTAAACTTAACAGGTAGACTATAAGAGAACAAGAAAATAATTTCAATAACCAAATAACTTACATGATTTTAGTTTCAAACAATGTTATCTCACCTCCTTCCTCATTACTGGAAAGAACTTAAATATAAAAATTATCTTGGAAGAGATAAATCTCATTGAACTGGGTACCAAAGAAGCAAGAAAGGGAGAAGCCAGCACGGGATAATTTCCATGCTTTGTATTTTACACTTTTCTATGCTAAGAATATTGTAGAAGAATCAAGTGAAGAACTACAAGACCCTTCTGGACAAAGGCAACCTTTAGCTTCCCTACGTCATTCAGGGAAGTGTCAAATATTTTTCATATCTTATGGCAAAGTAAGTCATCACCGTCATGATCACTAATTTGCTTTCCTCTCACTATAATAAGCATTTGCCCAAGGAATCAACACTGAGTTCTCTAGTACTGTGTCTTTACAAAAAACATTCCCATATTAGGGCAGACAAATATCCATTGGCATTTGATATATGCTTCTTCACTTTCATCTATTTCACTGTCACAAGACTAACTATTCCATCTCTACACTCAAAGTAACCTTAAGGGCCTCTCCTCTTCCCTACCTACCTCCCTTCTTACATATGACAAGGCTTAGGAAAAAGTTCTTGGGACAGCCTTGCCAAAAGATACAGGGTAAGGAGTGTCAAGGAATTCTATATATTTGTTAATGGGTTAGCCTACCTCCACCCATAACACTTCGTGGGAAAATTCTTCTAGGATTCCAATCCACTAACTTCCTAAGTCACAGAATATAACCCATTTCTAAACTGAGATTTTCTTGTACCAAATTTAATTAACTGTTGAAAAAAAAAAAAAGTGGTGTCCCCACTCATACACATGCCTTCCTTGGACTGACTTCAGAGAAAGTATTGTTAAATCAGGAAACCTCCCTGGCTTGTCCCCCAATCTGCACTTAATACAAATCCAAGCATACAGAGAAAGTTTTAAGATTGCCTCAGATATGTACTCTATGAATCCATATAAATGAACATTACTAGTGATAACATTTAACCAAAACTGATGGTGGTATTCATGGAATTAAAACGAAAGTTGTTTCAATACAGGTTTTCTAGTCTAATTACCAGTAATTTGGAAATAAATGAGCAAAACTAATTTTGCTTTTGGTGATATAACTACATCACCTGAAGGGAATGCTGGTATTAACCCAGTTCTCAGAACTGTCAGTGGGCTTCTAAGAAACAAAAGTATAGATTCCTGCTCAAGTGCTGTGGGTAGAGAGAAGAGATAGAGTGACAAAGTAGCATCCTTACTCAGAAACCCTGGTGGGGGAGGAGCCTACTGGGGTTCTGGGCTCAGGAACAAACACACTGACTACTAAGTGAAACTGGAGATTCTTCAAATCTCTGAGAGGCTCCTAAATACCAGACGTAAAAAATTTTTTCTCAATGAGAGACCATCTAATACATAAAAAGTGTTAAGGTTTTATAGGAAAATATAGAACAGTTTGTTCAAATTGTCACCCATACACCCTCTTTCTGCACCACGTCTCGGGAAGTCAGAGAGCTCCATCACCCCCTCCTCCTTCTCAGACAACATTGCCAATGGTAGAACACTTAACGGCATGTTAAGCCTAGGAGAGAGAGGCAGAGTATTAGGAACTGGATATTCCCATCGTCCCCACAATTCAAGAACACAACTCTCTCCTTAAGGAAGTTTGGACTTTCTTAGTCGCCAACGCCTCTGCTACTTATATTAAGGTCCAGTTGGATTTTCAGTGATTTTAACACATGATTCTAATGACTATGTATTATTATCTCTACACTCACATGACTACCGAAACAGTTCAGCTCTTCCTCTGCTGTAGAGAAATGAAGGCAAAGTTACTTTGATTAAAAATAGCAGCTATGACCCTGGCCAGTTGGCTCAGTGGTAGAGCATCGGCCCAGTGTATGGAAGTCCCAGGTTCAACTCCCAGCCAGGGCACACAGGAAAAGTATCCATCTGCTTTTCCACTCTCCCCCCCCCCCCAGCCTCCCTTCTTTCTACCTCTCTCTTCTCCTTCCTCAGCCAAGGCTCCATTGGAGCAAAAGTTGGCCCGTGCACTGAGGATGTCTCCATGGCCTCTGCCTCAGTCACTAGAATGGCTCTGGTTGCAACAGAGCAATGGCCCAGATGGGCAGAGCATCACCCCCTAGTGTGCATGCTGGGTGGATCCCAGTTGGGCGCATGCAGAGTCTGTCTCTCTGTCTCCCCGCTTCTCACTTCAGAAAAATAAAAAATAAAAGAAAAAAATAGCAGCTATTATTTATAGAGCATTAAATACAGTGTATAGTGCTAATTATTTAAATACAACATAGTGGTTAAACCTCACAACACTGTAATGTAGGGCTTATTACTTGGATTATAGCAATGAGGAAGCAGTTTGAGAAAGGTTCGGCAACAAGCCCCCAGTCAGAAAGGCAAAAAGAAGCAAAGCTTAGATATACACGGGAGTCAACCCCAAAACTGGGTTTTTTGTTTTTTTGTTTTTTGTATTTTTCTGAAGTTGGAAACAGGGAGGCAGTCAGACAGACTCCCACATGCGCCCAACCGGGATCCACTCAGCATGCCTAGCAGGGGGTGATGCTCTGCCCATCTGGGACGTTGCTCTTTTGCAACCAGAGCCATTCTAGCACCAGAGGCAGAGGCCACAGAGCCATCCTCAGCGCCCTGTCCAACTTTGCTCCAATGGAGCCTTGGCTGCCGGAGGGGAAGAGACAGACAGAAAGAAAGGAGAGGGGGAAGGGGGAAGAAGCAGATGGGCGCTTCTCCTGTGTACCCTGGCCGGGAATCGAACCCAGGACTCCTGCACGCCAGGCCGACGCTCTACCACTGAGCCAACCGGCCAGGGCACAACTGGGGTTGTTAACCACTGCTGCCTGTCCCAAGGAGCCTTTTCTTAGGCAACTAGTTGTTTGAGGTCTAGAGCCCAGTGCTAGAATTCTGATGAATACAATTCATTCCAATCTTTTAAATTTTACAGCCCAAAATTTACGAGAGAAATATAAATCAACAAACTGAAACACAAGTGATAGGATATACTATAATGGAAGAAAAGTACAAAGAGAGCAAACCAGATAGGGTACGGAAAATGCTTTGAAATCAAATTTTCAAGGTCTTCCGAAAAACTAGATAAAGTCTAATGGCCTGTCAAAGTCACATTAGTCCTTTCCTGTTTTAACCAACTCCAGCCTTACGTGCCTTCCCTCTATGGTCTTCCCCGTCTCCGTGGCATACAGATCAATCTTTTCTTATCAAAATGATTATTTCAAGGAACACAAGGAGATCTAAGCGTTTTTAAATTTTCAAACACTCCAATTCTCATTGGACTCACCTTGATTCTCTTGGGCCATCCATAAACCAGTCTGTCACTACTAGGCCCCGAGTACCAGCTGTATTTGTAACACAACCCTCCTTGCCATGGATGCTTTAACAGTGCTTCTCACTGGCATGACCACTCATTGGGGACAATTGATCTTTTAATAAATCTTTAAAGAGAAATCATTGCAGGTTTGGCCTTCCAGGAAAAAGTCCTATAAATCAGCCTACAGTGAAAATGTAAGTGTGCCCTCCAGAGGACCCCATTTTCCTAGTACTGAAATAACCCAAAATACACAAGCGTGCCCCAAGGAGAGTCATACACACTGGTTCGATACAAACTGATTCATGGACACCAAGGGCTGCAAAGAGGTGGTTCCCCTTGGCCATGAAATGAGGCAAGCGCTGTCCAGCCCTGGTGCATAAGGAAGGGAGAAAGAGGGAGACGGGTCACACCAAATTCAATTATTCCTGAACAGCAGCAACCCTGGATCCAGGTTAAACCATAGGTACAACAGGGTCACACCGGGGGCTGTGCAGGCTTGGGAAGGCCATCTTCATCATGTAGTCGCTGTGCAAACGGGCTATAAGCCAGGGGACAGGCCGAATGACGATTTCTTCTCACTTGGCAAAGTCGGAAAAGTCTCTGCTTACACAAAACAATCTCTTTGCAGTATGTGGGACCATACAACAGTGCAAGGTGGCAAGTTAAAATCAGAGCTGGAACAGCTCCTCCTGTTTGGCTGCTGATGGGTTCACACACTTTAGTACTTGAAAAGAAGCTGAAAAAGCGTTGGCTTCTTTTCCTCTTAAACTGGGAAGATATTTCGGTTCTATAGGTCTGTATTGACTACATTGTGTTCCTATTTTAAAAGTTCTAAAGTAGCAGCAGTGATTTCTCATCTACCACAATAAGTATGTTCAAGGAACACTATTCCTATTAGTGAGACCGGAAGATAAGCGTTCAGTGGACCCATGTATTTAGGGAACTGCTGTATGACACAGTTCCCTTCCAGTGATCTCACGATGTGCCTCAGTTCCTTAATGATGTACATCACTGGACAAGCTTTGTTTTACCCAGTGTTCACCAAATGACCACCTGTTTTTCAAATAACACCTATTAACGCCTGTGGGAAAAACTTTGGAAAACAGTATTCAAAAAGCAAAAACAGGTGAAAAGAGATGATAGCATGTTTTCTTTTAAGCAAAGCCTAACCAAGAATCAGATTAAAGTATAAACAGAATAAGCAAGCTCTGAAAGATCACAATAGCTCCGGATGGGCTCCCTACACACAGCCTCTCCTTCCAGATCATACAAGCTTTTCCTGACGTCACTCGCTTCCCATGCAACAGCCTCCTAAGGCTTCCCTGTCTGAATTAGAATGTGGCCACGCTATGCCCAAGTTTGCCTCAAAATTTCTGTTCATGAGGCACTCTTATCTCAGATGTCTGCACCAAAGCTTCTGAGGTAAATCCAAGTTTTATTTTCTTCTATAGAGACTTTCTCCAGTTTTCCTTGATTTCATTCTTCTCGGAATGTTACAGTTCTGATCAATGGTAAGGCTCATTGTAGCACTCAATTACATATTTATTTGCCTATCTGCTATTACTTATTTCTCAATTATGTGCAGTTGCCAATGTACTTGGGTTTTTATTCATCTAAAAATTAGACTGAAAAAGGTGCCCAATTAAAAAAACTGATCTTATGTGTTGTCTTCCCAGCAGTATGAAACATTCAGTTGAATGAAAAACATTTTTTAATATAGTCTTTATTGTCCAATGGTACTGTGCATACCAGAAAAACATGGCAAGCAAAGATAGCATTTTCTGCATAAATGACTATTTCTCCCTTCAGTGAAGAACAGTACTGCCAATAGCCCCCAACAGTGCAGAAGAAAGTAATCTAAACAGTCTCCGAGTACTCTGTGTCTGCATGTGCCTGCACAATTACTAGCACAGGCAAATTGGGGTTTAAGACTCACAGAGAAGGCAGATATTAGCAGCAAAATAGCAGTTAGGCATTTACATTTGGCAATATAATCCTAGAGGTCTCATACAATTTGTTAGAAATATTGGTTTGAGTAACTCCCAATTATTTTCTGACATCAAATCTAATTAACTCTGTAGAGAAATCTTTAAAGTAATTTTCCAAAATTTTACTGGATGAAGAAACATGAGAAATGTGACACCACCCATTTGTGTCAAAGAATTGTCCCTATTTTTATGTGACTTCTACCAGTAAGGAGCAATACTAGGAAATAATCATTTGTTCTCCAAGGACTTCTTTCTACCCCACCTTAAACCTAAGTAGACTCAATTTTACGTCACTTGTGTTACTCTAAGGTTATTTCATACACAGAGAAACAGTTTTAGTTTTTGGGGGGGTTTTTTTGTTTTGTTTTGTTTTGTTTTTTATTTTTCTGAAGTTGGAAATGGGGAGGCAGTCAGACAGACTCCCGCATGCGCCCGACCAGGATCTACCCGGCATGCCCACCAGGGGGTGATGCTCTGCCCATCTGGCCCGTTGCTCTGTTGGAATCAGAGCCATTCTAGCGCCTGAGGCAGAGGCCACAGAGTCATCCTCAGCGCCCGGGCCAACTTTGCTCCAATGGAGTCTTGGCTGCAGGAGGGGAAGAGAGAGACAGAGAGGAAGGAGAGGGGGAGGGGTGGAGAAACAGATGGGTGCCTCTCCTGTGTGCCCTGGCCGGAAATCGAACCCGGGACTCCTGCACGCCAGGCCAACGCTCTACCACTGAGCCAACCGGCCAGGGCCCAGAGAAACAGTTTTGCTATCTCTTTTTTTTTCCCCAAAGTTAGAAGCAGGGAGGCAGTCAGACAGACTGCTGCATGAGCCCGACCGAGATCCACTGGGCATGCCAACCAGGGGGCAATGCTCTGCCCATCTGAGGTGCTGCTTCCTTGCAGACTAAGCCATTCTAGTGCCTGAGGCGGAGGCCATGGAGCCGTCCTCAGCACCTGGGCCAACTTTGCTCCAATGGAGCCTTGCTATGGGAGGGGAAGAGAGAGATGGAGATGAAGGAGAGGGTGGAGAAGCAGATGGGCACTTCTCCTGTGTGCCCTGACCAGGAATCAAATGCAGGACTTCCACACACTGGGCCAATGCTCTACCACTGAACCAACCAGCCAGGGCCTTGCTATCTTTTTCTTAATCAATATGTGACTTTGTATGATTTTTAGAAATCTGTGGTTCACATGGTTCTAATTTTTGGTAGGACATGAGGGAGTACTTCTCCCAATGATTCTAAATTGACTGATTTCTCTAATGGTTACCACAGAAAGCAATGCAGAAAAGGAGTCATCACAGTATTTTGGGAGCCAATTCAAATGCAGTCTTCAAATTCAGAATAGACTAGAGAATTCATTTTATTTCTAAGCCTGGAGCCAAATAACAACTACCTACATATTACTAAGGAAAAGTACTCAATTAACTCTATCCTTGGGATTACGCAGCAAATGTACATCTAATATTTCTCCGATTAGTCACAGTTCCCTCATCCAAGTACCAGTATTGCATGTATTTTTAATGAGGCTTCTGGTAGTAAAAATAAAGGATATATTTCATACAAACTCAAGCCAAAAGGGGGGAAAAAATCTTCACAGGTTTGAGCAAAGCAACACTGACTCATTTTAAAATACTATTTAAGGTACTATATACTGTAATTAAATCAGGTCTTGAAAGTACTAACTAGAAGAAGAGTGTTAATTAGTAAATTAGTAAAAATACCACTTTTCAGAGTGGAAAGTTTCTTTTACACTTTTAAACATTTACAAAAATTTATTACTAAGGTCTGATTTGGAATATTTATGGAAATTTGGCATGTGCTTTCCTAAAACAAATTCACCTTTCACCCAATGAGTTCAGTGTTCTGTAGAATACATTCCTCCCCCCCAAAAGCAAAACAATATAAAATACAATGTAAGCCCTGGCCGGTTGGCTCAGCGGTAGAGTGTCGGCCTAGCGTGCGGAGGACCCGGGTTCGATTCCCGGCCAGGGCACACAGGAGAAGCGCCCATTTGCTTCTCCACCCCTCCGCCGCGCTTTCCTCTCTGTCTCTCTCTTCCCCTCCCGCAGCCAAGGCTCCATTGGAGCAAAGATGGCCTGGGTGCTGGGCATGGCTCTGTGGCCTCTGCCTCAGGCGCTAGAGTGGCTCTGGTCGCAACATGGCGACGCCCAGGATGGGCAGAGCATCGCCCCCTGGTGGGCAGAGCGTCGCCCCTGGTGGGCATGCCGGGTGGATCCTGGTCGGGCGCATGCGGGAGTCTGTCTGACTGTCTCTCCCTGTTTCCAGCTTCAGAAAAATGAAAAAATAATAATAATAATAATAAAAATAAAATAAAATAAAATACAATGTAAGACACCAGACAGAACCTTTACAGTGTACAGGAAAGAAAACCCTCGGACACAGCGAGCATAAACAACGCAGCCAGCTGGCCAGGGCTGACCCACTTTCACGTGATGCATCCAGGGTGCACTCAGAGCTGCTTCTAGCATCTCCTCAGGAACTTGATTCAGTTGTCACCTTCTCGGTGAGGCGTCTACTGGCCACCTCATTTAAAACTGAAAAATCCCACCCCATCTCTGGGTCTCCTTAGCCCATTTTCCTGCTACAGCAATCTCCACCACCTGAATCCCCTTCATATAAACCCTAAAACTGATCCATTGGCTTACTGTCTGCTAGCCACATGAATGTAAGTACCACAGGGACCCACACATTTGCTGGTTTAATCCACTATTGTATCCCCCCAGCGCCTAGCACCTAGTAGGTACTCAATAAATAGTTATCACATGAAAAAATAGCTTCACGCCTCCTTATAACAGACATCCAAAGTCCTGGACATCTTTCTATGTGTGCTCTAAAATGAATGAAGAGAAACTCGTAGAAAAAAAAATCACACACTAAAAATAGTTCTTATAAAGTTATAGACATTTTAAAAACAAGTATCTGGCATGTATATTTAGTTGAAAAATTTTTTTGTAAGTAACATATTGCTTTGGATTAATCAGATAAAGATGAAAGTCAAGAATTTTGCCAACAGTGTTTCTTGCTAACACTATTTTTATGCCTGTCAGCTCAGTATATTGCATATGAAGGATATCTTGTTAAAACAACTGTTGAAGGCAAGTCGTGTCATATCAGCCATATTCTGTACCCTATGGGAACTCAAATGTTCCCAAGTCTATGTTAATATAGTCTTGCTGCTCCGTTAGCTGAGGCAAAAATCTGTTTTTCAGTGCCATGTAAGGCTTTATAAAAGTACATTATCTATATGTCTTCCAGAAATGAAGGAAAGCTGGGCTAAGGATTATGCTGAATCAATTTAAGAAGGTAAACATTGTTAACAAATGCCATAAAATAACCTAGTAAATGATTCCCATCTCCATTTATCAACTAAGAAGAAGCCTATACTCTTCTGTATGTAATTGGTAACACGATGTCCACGGAAAAACCAAGCCCCCAGCTCCACGGCGCAGGCAGCTTTTCATCATGAAGCTCTGTCCCTCCTCACTCAGGTTCCCTCTGCAACCCTCCACAAAATCCTATGACCTCCTGCACTATTTTCTAGGTGGGCGAGGTTTCATTTTTGCTTATCAACCTCTATTCATTATAAATTCTCTAATGACAAAAAACAAACACCCTTATTTTTAGGTTTTGAGGAAGGACTGAGGGAGAGAGAGAGTCATTTCTTTCTTACTGTTATTTCAAGTCTGGTGCAAAGTACAGAAAATGTAAAAATGCATATTATTTACAAAACGGTGTGAACATTTCATTGACAGAGAATTTTTTGTGTGTGTGTGTGTATTTTTCCGAAGCTGGAAACGGGGAGGCAGTCAGACAAACTCCCGCATGCGCCCAACTGGGATCCACCCGGCACGCCCACCAGGGGGCGATGCTCTGCCCATCTGGGGCATTGCTCTGTTGCGACCAGAGCCATTCTAGAGCCTGGGGCAGAGGCCAAGGAGCCATCCCCAGCGCCCGGGCCATCTTTTGCTCCAATGGAGCCTTGGCTGAGGGAGGGGAAGAGAGAAACAGAGAGGAAGGAGAGGGGGAGGGGTGGAGAAGCAGATGGGCGCCTCTCCTGTGTGCCCCAGCTGGGAATCGAACCCGGGACCTCCACACGCCAGGCCGACGCTCTACCACTGAGCCAACCGGCTAGGGCCTTGACAGAGAATTTTAAAAAAACAATTATTATTATAGAAATAGACATACAGTAGTGAATGATTTTTAATGTAACTCAATCTGCTTCCACTAATTAACAAAATATAAAACTAAATCTTAAAATGTTAGATATTAAAAAAAGACTCTTATGGACTCGTTGTAAATACAGATTAAACATTTACTGAGTTGTAAAGTTATTTATTAACTTGCATTATATCATTGCCTCCCTAAACAAATAGTTCAGAAAAGTCAAATTTACTTACAGTTGTAAGTTCTCTGCTTTATGCCAGTTCAGTGGCCAACATTTAGCATAAAGAATGAAGTTTTCTAAGTATTTCTATTGTCTAATAGAAGCTTCTATAAAATGTGTTCCTGTAATGACTAGTATTGACTCTTTAGACTCTGGCAAGCTCATCCAAGAGAATCAGTGTTAGTTATACTTTGGTGATGTCAGCTTTATGAGAAGAAAAAAAAATAGCAAATGTAGGACACACCTTAGATACAAATGAAGGTCATGAAGAGCATTAATAATATAACAATATCTCATATAATTAAGAAGAACATATTATTTCAAAACAAAGGAATTAAAATTTCTTAAGATGATACAGATTCTCAAAAATTATAATGAAAATGAGGGTTTTTTTTCCTTCTTCTCTATTATTTATCTTGATGATAGTAGGAAACAACATAAGGGTGTGAATCTTGAGTTCACAATAAACAAATGAGAAAATGTTGTGGCAGTCCTCCCCTCAATGTGGTAGAAACCAAAAATGACTACTTGTCACACAAGTTGGTTCTGCCATTAGCAAACACATCTACATAGTTGTTCTCATGCAACAATCTTTCTTTAAGAAACGATGCATCTAGGCTCTGGCAGGTTGGCTCAGTGGTAGAGCATCAGCTCAGCATGTGGAAGTACTGGGTTTGATTCCTGGTCAGGGCAAACAGAGAAGCACCCATCTCCTTATCCACCCCTCCACTCTCGCTTCTCTCTCTCTCTCTCTCTTCTCATCCCTTCCTGCAACCATGGCTTGATTGGAGTGAGTTAGCCAAAGGTGCTGAGGATGTCTCCATGGCCTCCACCTCAGGCACTAAAAATGGCTCTGGTTACAATGGAACAAGGGCCCCAGATGGGCAGAGCATCACCCTCTAGTGGGCTTGCCAGGTGAATTCCAGTTGGGGCACATGGGGGAGCCTGTCTCTGCTTCCCAGTCTCTCAAGGAAAGAAGGAAAGAGGGAAGGAGATGGAGGGAGGGAAGGAAGGAGGGGAAGAAAGAAAGAAAGAAAGAAAGAAAGAAAGAAAGAAAGAAAGAAAGAAAGAAAGAAAGAAAGAAAGAAAGAAAGAAAGAAAGAAAGAGGAAGAGAGAGAGAGAGAGAGAGAGAGAGAGAAAGAAAGAAAGAAAGAAAGAGGAAGAGAGAGAGAGAGAGAGAGAGAGAAAGAAAGAAAGAAAGAAAGAAAGAAAGAAAGAAAGAAAGAAAGAAAGAAAGAAAGAAAGAGGAAGGGAAGGGAAGGGAAGGGAAGGGGAGGAGGAAGAAAAGGAGGAGGAGAAGGAGGGGAGGAAAGGAGGGAAGGAGGAAGGGAGGGAGGGAGGGAGGGAGGGAGGAAGGGAGGGAGGGAGGGAGGGAGGGAGGGAGGGAGGAAGGAAGGAAGGAAGGAAGGAAGGAAGGAAGGAAGGAAGGAAGGAAGGAAGGAAGGAAGGAAGGAAAGAAGGGGAAGGGAAGGGGAAGGAAAGGAAAAGAAATGAAATGATGTATCTGTTAATCCTGTACCATCACCTGCAATGTGCATGTGTTATGCTTGATTGGCACCTTGATTCACAGGCAGCAATTACTAACAAAGAGAGCTGACGGTCACTATTTCTCCATCACTAGTTTATGTAACTCATCCCTGTTCTAAAATGTTAACAAGTTATTTGTTTCTTTTATAGTAAGATGTCAAATAAATAGTAGCCATTTTTATAATTAACCCATCTGTGAGCTATTTTGGGCTGTATATTCATTTCCCAAAATATTTTCTATCTTGTGCATTCTTGTTGCTCAATCAACACCTGCGATTTTTAAAAGTATTTCCTGATTGAGTCCTGGTGAAGAATGTTGGTAACCTTGTAAACCACAGCTAGCATACTGGATCTACAACAGTGATTCTCAAACTTTCCAGCCCGCAAGTCACCTTCATGAGTCAGGAGATCATATGATCCCTCTACCCAACTCATGTTCACATACTAACCCTTCAATAAATCTTGAAGTAGTCAATGTTTGTGCAAACTGAAGATTTATACAGTCCTCTCACTTCTTAAGTACCATAACACTCCCATAACATATCTTATCCACTTCACACAAACACATAGGCTAGAAAAATCTCACATGCCTCACTGTTCCTCAGCCCAAATTCTTCAGTATTTCAAAACCATATTAAATGCCAAATTCAAATTCTTGTCTTCTTCTTCAAGGTCTCATCAATCTTACTTCTTATGTCTAGTCAACTCTAAATACAAACTCTTTTTACCATCCTCTGTCATGTAACAACATGGGTTGTTCATTCCCATCCATTATGGGCCAGCTGGCATTCCATTTTCTCTAAGAAGAATTTCCCAATTCTTCATAGCCATACGTAATTGTGTTCTAGACTCACTGAAAACTGCGAGACTTACACCATTCTTCAGGCACTTAGCACGCTCTGTCTTACAACAAAAGCTCTTTTCATGCACTAGCCCTTTGCCCTGATTTAATTCCTTTCATACTACTTTTTAATCACATATGTATCTGCAAATATTCTTCCCTGCTCAATCAAATAAAAACAACATTACATAGGGACTCTGGTTTCCCTGTTTGTCATTGAACACGAGGGCCCAGAACAATGCCTGGCACTTAGGAGGTATTCAATAAATATTTATTGTATCAATGAATTCTAATATGTCTTAGTGCCCCTCCTGGCCTGAAACTTCTTTGACTTTGAGAAATGTCTATGGTTCTCACAAATGATGATAAATATTTCCTTGACAAATGAATACTTGTTTCTGAATGGAGCCAAATAACTTTCAAAACTAGAACATCCTCCCCCAATATTTTCCATTTTCCCCAAATAAGACATCAAGTTGTCCAAGAACTAAATTGGAATATTAAAAGCTAGCAATGATGTCATCGTCGTTTAAATAATTCTTGTCTAATGCATTCTATTTTCTGTTAGTGTACAAATATAACATAAAACTCCACTTAGGCCCTGGCTGGTTGGCTCAGTGGTAGAGCATCGGCCTGGCGTGCAGAGGTCCCGGGTTCGATTCCCGGCCAGGGCACACAGGAAAGGCGCCCATCTGCCTCTCCACCCCTCCCCCTCTCCTTCCTCTCTGTCTCTCTCTTCCCCTCCCGCAGCGAGGCTCCATTGGAGCAAAGATGGCCCGGATGCTGGGGATGGCTCCTTGGCCTCTGCCCCAGGCGCTAGAGTGGCTCTGGTCACAGCAGAGCGACGCCCTGGAGGGGCAGAGCATCGCCCCCTGGTGGGCAGAGCATCGCCCCATGGTGGACGTGCCGGGTGGATCCCGGTAGGGCGCATGCGGGAGTCTGTCTGACTGTCTCTCCCCGTTTCCAGCTTCAGAAAAATACAAAAAACAAACAAACAAAAAAAAAAAAAAACTCCACTTAGGTTGTAGAAATTATTTGGAAGTTTTTAATATTGAAATACATATATTTTTATTTTAGACATATGTTCTTTAATTTTCTTTATTATAAATAAACTACCAATTATAATATGGGAAACAAATAAATCCACACAAAAAAATATATTGTGTGCCAAGTTTGTTGTCCCATAAAGTGACATACTAGATTACGCATTCACCAACTATCATTTAAAGGAAACCAAAAAGTAGTGCCCTGCTAGATACCACACTGTGTGCGCATATAGGCGCTCAGCCCTGCCAATTCCACCCTGACCCACAGTGTCTCCTGCTACTGCAGTTCTAAACAAAGACCTATGTCACATCATGTTCTAGTCTTGTGGTGTGGTTTAGGATGGGACCACCTAACACATGCTCACTTGGAAACTGACCCAAATTAGACTGAGGTTCCCTTGGAGAAAAAGGTGAGTCAGGCAGTCCATGCTGAAATGACGTCAGTGCTCAATGACTTTCTATGCTAAGGACATTTCATATTTGTTAAATGCTATTTTCAATTTTTTGTGTATTCTGCATGCATAATACAGGTTTATCTAAATTTCAAAATACAATACAATAATTTCTAACATTATTTTGCAAATAACACATGTCTAACTGAAGTGATTTTCTAAATGAAATTTTAAATCCTTTCCCTTTTTGGGATGTTGGGGGAGGTGTTCCCATCAAGTAGTCTATACTATTACAGTTAAAGAGAAAAAATATTAAATAATTTCCACTATTTAAGAGCAATATTAAAACACATTTTTGTAAAGACATCAATATAATTTTTTCCTCATAAATACATTAACCTATAGCTTACAGTTCTAGTTAGCATAGCCACTTTATATAGTACATATTTCTTATTGACATAATTTTCAGAAATTTTTTTTTTTTTTTTACTTTTTGCTGTTATTTTGACTCAGTTGTACTGGCTTAACACTACGTGACACATAAAATTAAGGCTCCATCCAATATTCTTTTTTTTTTCTGAAGTAAGAAGCAGGGAGGCAGAGAGACGGACTCCCACATGCACCCAACAGGGATCTACCCAGAAATCCCACTAGGGGGAATGCTCTGCCCATCTGGGATGTTGCTCTGTTGCAACTGGAGCCATTCTAGCATCTGAGGCAGAGGCTATGGAGCCATCCTCAGTGCCCGGGCCAACACTGCTCCAATGGAGCCTTGGATGCAGGAAAGGGGAAGAGAGAGATAGAGAAATAGGAGAGGAGGAAGAGTGGAGAAGTAGATGGGTGCTTCTCCTCTGTGCCTTGGCTGGGAATCAAACCCAGGACTTCCACATGCTGGGCTGACACTCTGCCACCGAGCCAACTAGCCAGGGCCATCCAATATTCTTTAGATAGAGTTTGTCACTTTCGTGGTTCACAAATGTTAAACAACAAGAAACAATGGCATTAATCCATCCAATTAAGTAAATTTAAAACAAAATGTCATAAAATGTCTACATTTTAACTATTGTTTTAGAATGAAAATAAGACAGAAGTAGATTCACGTTGCTGTTAGTTGTTGCTTTAATAATCTTAATTATTGCCTGACCGGGCGGTGGCACAGTGGATAGAGCATTGGACTGGGATGCGGAAGACCCAGGTTCGAGACTCTGAGGTCGCCAGCTTGAGCGCGGGCTCATCTGGTTTGAGCAAAAAGCTCACCAGCTTGAGCCCAAGGTTGCTGGCTCCAGCAAGGGGTTACTCAGTCTGCTGAAGGCCCACGGTCAAGGCATATATGAGAAAGCAATCAATGAACAATTAAGGTGTTGCAATGCGCAACAAAAACTAATGATTGATGCTTCTCATCTCTCCGTTCCTGTCTGTCTGTCCCTGTCTATCCCTCTCTCTGACTCTGTCTCTGTAAAAATAATAATAATAATAATAATCTTAATTATTGCCCTTAGGTTTCTAAATATTCTTATATCTCAAAATGATCAACTTAAATATTTACTTAAAACATTAACCTTCTGAAAACATTTTGGAATTGGCTATTTGAACACTGAATTGGATCTCTCCTAAATATATATGAACAACATAATCATGGTTTATTGCATCTCTTTATGACCAGGTAGGAATTGACTTAGAAATGGTTCCTGAGAGCAGAAAGCTGTCTTTTCTATTCAATCCCATTTGTCTTTTCAGTAAGCTCCATGCATATTCTATGATGAAAGCTCAAAAAATATTACTAATAAAAATGGTGTTGTTCCAAATGATAATAAACCATTCATTTACCATGAGGTTCAATGGTTGGATAAGCATCATTTAATGTGATAAATGGAAAATTGATTATACAACAACCTTCTGGGTCAATGTGTCCTAGAGGCAACCTGTGTCCATTAGGTGGTTTAAAGTAAATCTAGGGATGTGAATGGATGCTGAAATCACTTCTTTTCAGCACACATCAGTAAGATCAGATATTCATTTTCAGTCTTCCCTATCTAACTTTCCATATTAGAAAGATTTCTGAATATGGATAAAAAGTTAAGAGCACCTAAAGTATTACAAAATTCAAAAAAGCATATTCTAAATATGCTTTAATTTATTTATATCTACATAGCACAAAGTCCCTCTTGAGCATTCTTTGTGCTTCATCCTGTAAACATTCTGCATTCCTATTGTGCTAGATATCACTTCACTCACAGGATAGTGGTCACTAGTCCAGCACTGCATGAAATGGCCTGGTTACAGAACAAGGAATGCAAGTGCAGCTTTCTCACCGGCAGCCTGATGCTCTGACCTTTGTGCCATGTGCTATGATCATGAATGATGGAGCTGGTCCGACTGCAAGCTACTTCCAAATAATGTTCCACAAAGTTCATCAAAAGGACTTCCCTGTTCAATCTTTACCTGTTACTCATTGACAGCCACTGTCTGCACTGCCATCTAGGATACACAGGATGAAATCAGGAATACTGAGCTCACACGGAACCTGAGTACCTCGCTGAAGTACCAGGCACAAGGAAAGCAGAATGAAGCTGCTCTTCACACCACCTGCTGACACGGTGTATGAGTTCCATGGCAGCAGCACGCTGCTCCTTCCTGGACTTGGAGGCCAAATTAGACGGTGACAATAAGAAGAATGAAAGGTAAAACCACCACAGGAGGGGCCAAAATAAAGAGAGAAAGGGGGGAGATATTAGGTATCAAAATATAAACATGGAGGGAAAAATAGTAATTTCCTGTATTTGGGCAAAAAAATAATATTCCCTTCTTGATGTGATCTCCTTGCTTTTATGTACTAAGAAAGTCGTATCTATCCTGAAAATTATTTTTCTCATTTTAATATATATTCAACATTTTAAGCTAAAAATAATAAGAAAACATTGACTTTTTTCCAAGTGTTAGGTATTTAAATGCTTTTTGCCAGTCTGTCAATCAAATCTACCCAGAGGGAATGCTGACTTGCTTCCATGTCCACCCCTAAAGAGAGACAGCTAGTCAGACTGATTGTAATACAATTCTCTCGTGTTATTTTTTTAACCATCAGCTAAAGGCAATGCTTACTCTAGACCTTATTATTCATATTATCCATGCAGCTCAGCAGGTTTTAAACATGGGTGTTTAAAGGAGAAAAGTCACTTCAAATGTTCATCCTCCTTTAACTAATTTTTCCTGAACACTTACTCAGGAACGGTAAACAGTATTTGAGCACTTACTATGTACCAAGCATTATTCTAAGTATTTTACATGTATTAGTTCATTTACTCAACCATAGTAAACACTATAAGAACACTATCATTATTTCACAGATGAGAAAAATGGGGAACAGATAGCTTATGAAAGATCATCCAGCAAATAACTAATGGAACTAGGGTTTGAATACATCAGTCTCCATCAGAGCCTGTGCACTTATCCACTATATTAAAGTTGCCTCTAATTGCATTCAGCACTACTGAAGAAATAAGACAATTAATGGTCTTTAATAGTACCTTAAAAATGTCTGTGGATTGAATAAATGAATAAATATCTTTAAGAAACTTGCATCCCTTTTTCTTTTTTTTTTTTTTTTTTTTTTTTTTTTTTTTTTTTGGACTCAGAGAGTGAGTCAGAGAGAGGGACAGATAGGGACAGACATAGGAAGGGATAAAATGAGAAACATCAATTCTTCATTTCGGCACCTTAGTTGCTCAGTGATTGCTTTCTCATATGTGCCTTGACCAAGGGGCTACAGCAGAGCGAGTGACCCCTTGTTCAAGCCAGCGACCTTAGGCTTCAAGCCAGTGACCTCTGGGCTCAAGCCAGCAAGCAACCATGGGGTCATGTCTATGATCCCATGCTCAAGCCAGTGACCCCATGCTCAAGCTGGCGACCTTAGGGTTTTGAACCTGGGTCCTCTAGTTTTCCTCTGACCTGTCTCCTGCTACTGCCCTCCTTGCTCATTCAAATTGGCTTCCTTCTGTCCTAACACACATCAAGAATTTTTCAGTCTCAGAGCCTTGCCAGTCTTGGCTAGCTCTGCCTGGAATATTCTCCCTGGTTCTCTGGGTGCCTAGAACCCTCACTTCCTTAGTCTTGGCTCAAATACCATCTTTGAACATGGGATCTCATCTATTTGAAACCATAACCAACACCTCTTCACCTCAGCACTCCTTCTTAACCTTCTATAATTTTGTTCCATAGACCAACCACCCCCTAACAGAATATTTTACCTACTTGGTTTTTAATGTTTGTTGTTTAGTGTCTGTCTCTTATGCCCTCTAACTTTGAGGGCAGAGATTTTTGTCTTTGTTCACTGGTTATGGAAGATACCCAATTAAAGTGCTGACTTAAATTAAGGGAGAAAAGAAGCCACTGTGGATGAAGCACAGGCACAGAGTTAGTGCTTGTATTTTTCCCAGTGAATGAACTGAAACATTTTGTGGACAGGAGCAGAGAGCTTGTGCGAAAAATATTTTGTGGGAGAAGGGGAGGCTGAAAGCCTAGTGGGTTTTAAACACTAAGATTATGGAAACCATGTAGTGACAATGGCAGTCAATGATTCTGAGCAAGGAAATGTGTTAGAAACAGTATTTTAATCTGATAACTATTTATAAGGTACCCCAAAAGAAAAGTGTTTGCATTCTCTTGCATGATATTATGTATACAGTACGATTCAACTGTTCATTTAACATAATCAAGCTGAACGAGATAGGAGATATGACTAATTAGGGAACTACAACAATCTAGGCCTAAAATAATAGCTTAGATTAAGGAGATGGGAACAGAAGAGTATTTTTAAAAGAATCTTTCTGTAAACAGAGGACATTTGAGATGAGAGAAGCAGAATGGAAGAAGATTGCACAAGTACGCCTAAATGGCTAGAAAAATTAAGATAAAGCAAAAAAAAAAAGTGCAGGATAGGAGAGAATCATCCTGAGGAAGATACAGAGTTCTGTTTTGAGGGGATGGCTGAAAGGTGGGGGGGGGGGGGGAAGCACTGTCCCAGAGAAACCCTGAGACTGAGTGTAAATGGCTTACTTTGCCGGCGCAGTATTACATGTCACATGGCAACTGTGTGAAATTCTGAAAAGCATTTAACCTCTTTAGTTGGTTAGTGTGGTGATGTCTCCATGTAAAATGGAGAAAAAACACAACTAGGTGGGTTGCTTTGAGGATTAATCGGCACTGTCCATGCAAATGCCTACAAAGTTCTTGGTCATTGGATGTCGAGGTTGATATAAAATGGATCACAAGCAGAAATGTTAAATACCTTGGGAATAAAAATTCGAGTTTGGAAAGAGGTTGGGCTTGAGATAAAAACTTAGGATTCATCCATTTCTATGTGATAACTGTAGTTGTGAAGAGCAGATGAAATTTCCAAAGAGGAGACCTAACTGTCCCCATACTAGAAAATATACTGATTTGCACAGAAAGGACAGTGAATTTATGCTTTTTAAATGCCTAATGTTCAAATACAACAAATTTCCCCCTAAAGGTAAGGCTTTAAGTTCCTCAGGGTCTTATTCTTCTGAGAAATAGATTTCAGTAGATTATCTTTGTTTTTTTTATTTTCTTTGTTTTTTTGTTTTTGTTTTTTTTTTGTATTTTTCTGAAGCTGGAAACGGGGATAGACAGTCAGACAGACTCCCGCATGCGCCCGACCTGGATCCACCCAGCATGCTCACCAGGGGGCAACACTCTGCCCACCAGGGGGCGTCTCTCTTTTGCAACCAGAGCCACTCTAGCGCCTGGGGCAGAGGCCAAGGAGCCATCCCCAGCGTCCGGGCCATCTTTGCTCCAATGGAGCCTCGGCTGTGGGAGGGGAAGAGAGAGACAGAGAGGAAGGAGAGGGGGAGGGGTGGAGAAGCAGATGGGCGCCTCTCCTGTGTGCCCTGGCCGGGAATTGAACCCAGGACTTCTGCACGCCAGGCTGCTGCTCTACCACTGAGCCAACCGGCCAGGGCCAGTAGATTATCTTTGAACAGGGGAGGGATGTTCTTCTGACATCCAGTTGCCAAAGAATGTACTGCTGGGTCAGATGGACCTGGATTTGTCTTCGAAAACTGAGCACCTCTCTGACCTGGTTAATGAACAGCCTTGCTGAGCCTTCACTTTCTTGAGTGCAAAAAGAAAGTATAACCTACCTACTTCATATATGGTTGTTTAGGTCAATTATAATAATGCCTGTAGACCACAGAACACCAGAGTTGCAACATGTTACTTCCTTTCCTTCTGATTTTAGCCCCATCAATTACTAAAACCTATTTCAGCCTCATCTATTATTTCTGCATATAGAAAACCAGCCAACACGGAAGCAGGAATGGTGAAACTGAAATACAACTCACTGCCAAGAGTTAAAATTTCTGTCGTCCCCAGGAGGATCAATTTAGCCTCACAAAGAAAGGCTTCAGCATCAATGAGTGTTTCCTTTTGATGGCAGAGTAAACATCACTATATTCCTTCTGTCTACAGCTCAGAGCCTCACATTTTGAGAACACACTGTACCTCAGCAATCGTTTTGTCCTGCATGTCTACTAAATAGACCCAATAAAGGCATTTTCGGTGCAAGTGAACCAAACTTGCCACTAGGTCCCTGTAAAAGATGCTTTACCTAAAATCTAGTGTCCATAATTTTAGTTTCCTACTCTTCCCATCCCTGAAGCATGTCACAAATACCATTAACATATTTTTCTTAAAAAAAAAAAAAAAAAAAAAAAACACAAAAAACAACAATATCAGTATTCTTTACTCCTACCAGCCTCATATTAATTGTTTCTAGCTCTGGGCAAATAGCATTCAGAAAAGAAAGTAAACAATCTTCCTATCAAATGAATTTATTGACTATTAATTTTTTTCAAGATCTCAGGAACTGCCCCTACCTTCCACCCTCCTTCCCTCCCCACTGGATGTGTCTCCAAACTCTCCCTTAAAAATCCTGGTTATGTGAATACCACTGCTTTCACCGATATTAATTCAAGACCTACAACACCTGATGGATTCCTCCAAGGGGTGAGAATCGGAGCTATTGCTTATCTTTCCTTACAGGCCATGCAGCAGTCAGGCACTCCTTAGAAAAGGGTGCTGCTTCCCTGGAAGGGCGCAGACCTCCCTGTAACTACTATAAACAGGTCTTCACCAGGAAATCCAGCTGGTGTCTAAAACACACAGGACAGGAGGCTTTGTGTCTGACAGAGCCATGCTAACTTGATTTCACCCCTAAAATAGTATCCGTAGAGTTGGAGAGCGGAAACAGAAGAATCATCAAAAAAGACCATGCACCTCCTAATTTCAAGACCAAGGCATGCAGTCGGCTGTGATTCCCTCTAAGCACCCCTGACAGGCAACATCACAATGATGCTGTTATGGAAGCTTGTGTTGATTTGAAATGCAAGTGATGGGAACTGCTAGTGAGAACTAGGTACCTCATTGGTACCTAGTGAGAAAAAGCAAAGAGTGAGACTGTATATAGAGTCTAATATTGAGTTGCTATTGCATTTAGTATTTATTGTAGGGATCCTTTCTAACTGGGCTGAGGGAGGGGAAGGGGAATCAGGTTTTAAATAAGATGCAATGATAGTCTATTTAATCACATAAACCTAAACCACTCAATTCCAAGAAATCCTAACACCAATACGTGAATCACAAAGGTATTAAGTTTGCCAATGGAAAAACAAGAGTGCTTTTCTTACAGGCTGGTCATTGAACCAAAGTCCTCATAGGACTCAGACCTCTCTGCTTGGAGAATCAGATCAAAACATCTCAGAGCTGAACACAGTAAATAGAATTCTCTTTTTAAGCAAGCTAGAGAATGACGCAGCGGACATGGCATGTGACAGAATGAGTTTGTAAAGCAGCCAGAAAACTCCATCTAATCACTTAACAGTTATTTCTCCTACATATACATATTCTGACCTAAAAAAATAAAACCCTATTTTTCTTTAGCCCACCACCCTTCTTACAATTAGATTCATCCTCAAACTTTGAAAACTATTTCCACATTTTAATGATGGGTTATCTAAATAAAAATTATTGGGGTGATAGGGAAGAATTTTTCTGCTGATAATCTTATCACTAATGTCACTGATGAGTATATCACTAGTTCCTGCAGGAGGAATTTAAAGAAAGAAAAAATAACTAAAATTCCTCCATCAAGAACATGATAAAAATTCAGTAAAGAGATACAAACTACATCAGGGAAAAACATGTCATATTTGAAAGGAAATCTGCAGAGCATGGTTTCTATACAGAAAGTGACCGCATAGCTTCCTGCTTCCTCTACGTAAGTTGCTCCTGGCAATATATCTATCAAAAGTAATAAGCACATAAATACACACAATTTTATTTAAGGATAGACACCAAGTCAACATTGGCTATTTATGGTAGTACAGTCAGAAATTATAATGATTTTCTTTTATGATTATCTACATTTTCTAAATGTTCCAGAACAAAGATGTACTGCATCTCAAAAAGAGCTACTCCAAGAGAAAACAATAAAACTAATCTACAACCCCCGCCCCATTCACCAACCCAGGACCATGGCATTGGGCCTAGTGAAAGAAAATTCTAAGAATATTCCCTCAATGCAAATTCAAGGCCCAGCAACTCAGTCTGTGAGCTCCAAACACAAGGCCATTTACTAAACAGAAGATAGGGAATTCCTTGAATCAATAATAAACAAATCATATATGGAACTAAAAGTTCTGGGTAGGGTAAAGTTGAAACTATAATCTCATCTCTTTGTTGTTGATAAAACTATTAGGGAAGATGTGCTAATTATATACCTTCTCATTAAAATGATAAATCCTGGTGGGGTTTTTTTCCTATTGTAAGCACACTACTTATTCATATTTTTAAACACAGATCATGGTATTTTTTTTATTATAAGTGGCATCGCCACAATATCCTTATGTACTTTTCATAAGGAAGATATTTTCTTAAACCTCCTAAGAATTTGAAATTTTCTGATATACAAAATTAATTTAACACAGGACCTGAATATCCCCTTCAATGAAGAATTATATGTACTTTGAAGGTTAGGAAAATGTAAATTCTCACATTATTATTGCATAAAATATAATAATGGCAAGTATAACACACAATTCAGCATGAATTCCTTTAGTAACTTCAAATTCTTTAACATTTCATAGTCAAAATGGCTTATCCAGCAGGAGGTTGAGTGCTTATTTCCATTTTACAGACTACAGCTCTACAAAATGAACAGTTGTATCCTAAGTTAGGTGAGTAACAGAGTAGTAGTACTCACTTAGTAACCACTTAGATGCCAAGCACCATTAATAAGCATTTCTGTGGTTTAAACCTTGGGTTCTTAAATCCTACAGCCTGAGGTCTAATGCAGGGGTTCAGTGTAGGGCCAGTGGCCGCCACCGTGGCCATGCAGGTTCAGGTTTCCACTGGACTCAGGCAGATAGATGGTAAAGGAACTGTGAAGCCAGAAAATGGTGGGCCATTCCATTTAGAATAGTCTTGTAACAGCAGACGAGCAAACAGGCAGGAAAACCACTTCCCTCTCACTCAGGGCTCCCAAGCCCCTCAGCATTCCAGACTCACAGGCCTCCACCAGCCTCAGCAGGGCTCACCCAAACTCACGGGCGGAAATCTCAGGGCTCCCAAGCCCCGACTCGGTCTCTGGTTCCACAACCCAAACTCATTCTCTGGACTCAACCTTCCGACTCACCCTCCGGACTCTCACTCTCTCTCTCTCTCTCTCTCTCTCTCTCTCTCTCTTTCCTCTCGGCACTCTACTCTACAGCAAAACTGGCTGGGGGGAAAAACCCTCCTCCAGCAAGCAACAGCCCCTCCCCATGGAGGCAGGCAATCCACAATTTGCATCTGCTGCCCTGAGGACAAGCACCCATAGCCTTCCATAGACTATACTCACAGGGTGCTGCCCCAATACGAGTGAGCAAACCTATAAAAACACTTGTTTGCCCAACATTCAGCAAACTTTTTCTGACAAGGGCAAGATAATAAACATTTGAAGCTTTGCAGTCTACATGGTCTCTGTTCCACTACTCTGTCACCACAAAGCACAGAAGCAGCCACAGACGATGCATAAATGAATGGGTATAGCTGTGTTCTAATAAAACTTGATCTACAAAAATAGGCAGGAGAAAGGGTGAGCAGATGTAGTCAGTGGGCCATAGTTTGATGAGACTAAGTCCAAATTCCACTATATCCTACCCTCACACCCTTGAGTAAGCTACCTCAGCTCTATACACCTCTGTTATCTGTAAATGGTGGTAATGATCATAGCTACCATGTACATAAGTTTATTATAAGGATTTTTTAAAAAGTATGTTAAGCCATCAGCCCACCACCTGATAGCAGTATTACTAAAAGATAGTAATATTCATCATTTATCATCTTCATCATCACATTGATCCTCAAAACAACTAGGAGATAGTTACTATTTTTACCTCCATTTCAGAGTTGAGAAAATAGAAACTTAAAGAGGTTAAGTAACTTAGCCACTGTCCCACATCTAACAGATAGATAACTGCAGGACTGGAACCACACTAGACCTGTTTTCAGGAGGTTTAACCATCTCTAGCAATGACTGAAAACTATAGTGTGGATTTGAAGATCTCTTAAAATAGGTTGCTCATCATCAAACACTAAAGCATAATTCTACTCGAATACATAATTTAAGTCCAAAAATTCACTAAAGACACATTTATAAACTCAACACCTAGAACAATCTATTATTCTTAAGATGAGGAGAACTTATCAGAACCATAGTTCATGTATAAGTTTGCTGTATTAATATTTAAATCTGACACAAGCACATCAGTCTCTCTGCCTCTCTGAAGCCACCATTAGCAGTTTGGAACACTCTAGTTCAACAGCACGCCTACAAAAGGTTCATTGTTGCTGTTTCTCTCACCTTAACCTTCACTTTCTCTTCTCAAGTTTCTAAAGTTCTCAGATATACTATGGATGTGTTGTTAGCCAATTATTTTTAAAAATCTAGGCAGTCACTTCTCTCATACTGAAAATACACACTGTGGTGAAGCCAATGCCCTCTATGCCTGTCTGCCTCTACTTTCTGGCATGCATTTATCTTGAATTACAAGCGGTCTGTGAGGAGAAAGGCAACCATGGAGCACCTCAAACCAGAGAAGCAATGAATCCGTACATAGGTCCTGAACTGGATTTCATATTGAGAGTCCTTCAAGATACTTGTAAATCAAAAATACCTTCACACAACAAACACAGCACAACTGCACTTTCTTCCACTTAAAGCACACTAAATGCTAACTAAACAAAAAGGAGAGGCTGAGGCCACGGGCGCTCCCACAGCAGGTGTCCTGCCTCAGATCCAAGTTACGTCGAGTGATTCTCTCCTGTGCAGTCTGTGCCGCACTCTCCCAACCCCCCACCCAAGGACCCCAACAGGGGCTCTCACACAGCACAGCCCACATCCACGCCCTGGCACCCCTTCCTCTCCAGCCTCAACTCCTGTGACCCTTTTCCAACCTCCACTCCTGACATGTACCATTTGTGATCTGCTACACAGGAATACTTACCTTTAAGCTCCAATCACTACCTCACGCACCCTTCCCCCAAGTCAAGCATGTCCTCCACCATGAAGACCTCAGAACCCACTGTGACAATCACAGATAATGCTCTCATGGTGCTGCTTCCACAGCTGCCACTCACATCACTCGTGGCACTGCTCACACACAATCTCCATCACTTATTCACATCCCAGGCTTCTGGAGGCCAGAGGTTTGCTTACTCTCCTCAGTTTACCTATAACAGCACCTGACCCATGAGTGACAATCAAAATGTTTGTTATATGAATGAATTAGTTACTTTTTAAGCAAGTCTGACATTAGCCTTAAGTATTACAGTTTCATGGTATTGGGAAAACAACTGTGTTAGGCTTTCTCACTTGTACTTTGCATGAGCACATGGTAGCACCACGTGTATACAGTCTATGTAAAGCTACGGTGTATAGTCTATGTAAGGCTATGGATGCTTGTCCTCAAGGAGGATGGCAGATTGTTGATTGCCTGGCTGCCACTGTTAGGGTCCGTTTTTGCTATTCATTTGCTTGCTGACATGAGAAGCGGTTTTCCCTGCCTGTTTGCTCATCTGCTATTGCAAGACTCTATTAAACAGGAATGGCCCACCGCTTTCTGGCTCTACAGTTTCTCTAACATCTGCCTGAATTCAATGTGGAATGGCCTGGCCTTGGCTATTGGCATTACACATGCCATCCACATAACCAAGTTATTCCACTTCAAGTAATTTATAAAAATCATGTGTGTGATACTGAAAATAACTGGGAGAAACCACCAGAAACTATGTTGAGGTCTGATAGGCATGATGTGTAAATTAGAATTCATCTAGATGTTAAAAGGCTTGAAGCAGTTCTTGCTACAAAGTTCAATGCAGATTCTATCAGAGCTCTTTATGAAGAGTTCATTGTATATTTCTTTTTTCAATTCTTTATTTATGGGTCCAAACACAATGGAATAAATTATTCTAATGGAGGGAGGGAGAAGACTATCTAATAGCAATCAATCAATCAGATTAAATAACTAGCCAAAGAATTTGCAGCTTTTGGAGCCTTCTTGACCTTTCCCTTCCCTTCAGCACAGGTGACCATCTCTCCCACCCCCCCCCCCCAACCCTCACCCCCCAGACAGCCTGCCTGACAAGGCAGCTGTCTTGTTCTCCTTAATTGGGTTAACACATGCAAGTGGTTAGCACTCCGCACAACACTGCTGATTAAGACTGGTGAGTTCCTTCTTCACTCATTCTCCTCTTCATATCCCCAGAATATCTTAATTCTTTCTCTCTCTTGAGTCTGAATCTTTCCATTTCCAAACCTATGCATCTTGGCCAAGGCCAGACTTCACACTGTTCTGAAGAAAAACACCAACATTCTGGGTTCGTTCTTTTCAGGAAAGAGAAGAAACATCACACACACAATTATACACACACCCCCCGCTAACCCCTAATTAATTTCTCCAAACCGCACCTTGTGGTGTCTGAAATTATTCTACTACAAAAGAAACTCCCTTTTTCTCCCTTGATTATTTCAGTTGGAGTTGCATATTAAAATGCAAATGGTCCTTAGAAGAGTAACATTATCAGCTAACACCTGATCTGCAATGAGGGGCATGGAAAAAAATTCCCCAGGGAGACAATGCTCTGGGCATTCAAACACTAACAGGGTATCCAGGTGAAATGAATTTCACTGAAGAGGAAGAGGGGCTAGGATGGAGACTCAGGAAACAAAGAACCCTCACAATGTTTCCAGGGGCCTCTTCTGCAGTAGGTGGCAGCTCTCTAGTCAGTTACAAACTTCCTCTCATCTTGGTTGAACTCTGACATTAGAAACCCTTTGTTAAACCCCTTTGTGTTACAGTGCCCAATGCAATTGCATAGCATGTGTCTAACGCAGAGGTCCCCAAACTTTTTACACAGGGGCCAGTTCACTGTCCCTCAGACCATGGAGGGCCGGACTATAAAAAAAACTATGAACAAATCCCTATGCACACTGCACATATCTTATTTTATCTTTCCTTTTTTTTTTTATTGTTTTTGTTTTTTTCTGAAGCTGGAAACGGGGAGAGACAGTCAGACAGACTCCCGCATGCGCCCGACCAGGATCCACCCGGCACGCCCACCAGGGGCGATGCTCTGCCAGAGCCATTCTAGCACCTGAGGCAGAGGCTATAGAGCCATCCTCAGCGCCCGGGCCAACTTTGCTCCAATGGAGCCTTGGCTGCGGGAGGGGAAGACAGAGACAGAGAGGAAGGAGGGGGGGAGGTGGAGAAGCAAATGGGCGCTTCTCCTATGTGCCCTGGCCAGGAATCGAACCCGGGTCCCCCGCACGCCAGGCTGACGCTCTACCGCTGAGCCAACTGGCCAGGGCCACATATCTTATTTTAAAGTAAAAAAAACAAAACAGGAACAAATACAATATTTAAAATAAAGAAAAACTAAATTAAATAATTAAAAAACAAGTAAATTTAAATCAACAAACTGACCAGTATTTAAATGGGAACTATGGGCCTGCTTTTGGCTAATGAGATGGTCAATGTGCTCCTCTCACTGACCACCAATGAAAGAGGTGCCCCTTCCAGAAGTGTGGCAGGGGCCGGATAAATGGCCTCAGGGAGCCGCATGCGGCTCGCGGGCCGTAGTTTGGGGACCCCTGGTCTAATGTTTATCATTTAAGTTCCTGTCTTCCCAAGAATTGGGTTTTTTTCTAAATACTGGTGAAATGATTGTTCTGGGGCAGCTATGTTAGGCTTGTTCCGCGGGATTACTGGTTGTAAACACTTTGCCTGATTGGCACGTGGGTGTGTAGCAGTGCCATGTGTGCAAAGCCTATAGAAAGCTGTGGGTGCTTGTGCTCGAGAGAAATGAGGAATGGCGGATTGCCTGCCGGCCACTGTGAGGGTCATTCTTGTTGTCTGTTTGTCTGAGAAGCGGTTTTCCCTGCCTGTGTGCTTGTCCACCGTCGTGAGGCTTTATTAAACGGAATGGCCCCACGCTTTTCAGCTCTGCCGTTTGTCTACTGTCTGCCTGAATCTAATGTGGGCCTGCCTGGCCTCAGCCACCGGCATTACATCTGGTGTAGTGGGCAGGATTCGAAGAAGATGGGTATGGAGCCGCACCCACCCTTGAGGGGTAGAGTAGAGGACTGGTTGCTCTTATGGCTCCCCATGACTGTCCTTTTGGGGACCGTGGGCTGGCTGTTTTTTACAGCCCTATGAGAGGGCGCCTGAGGTCAAGAGCTCCAGAATGAGCTGCAAACCCAATGGCAGCAATGGCTTGAACTGGAGTGAGCACTGGAGAAAGAGGCTGAATGGGTCCGTGAGTTGCAGTTTGCCCTAGAAGTTGAACATTGGCAGTGACGGTTGTTGGAGGAACAACTGTGGGTTCAGCTTCAGGCCAAGAGCCGGGAGCCGCAGGAGCCAAAGATGGAGCTGTGCAGTGGAGTGGCTCTGAGTCAGCGGGAGTACGCGTGCCCAGCTCCTCTTCTGAGGCTGAGGAGTCTCGGGCTGAAGCTGCCATCCACACACTCAGAGCTTGGCCAGAGGTCATCCAGAAAGTAAAAAACCAGCAGCAAAGAGTACCTACTGAGCCCCTGGTAGGCTTGCTGTGACTGTGGGACATAAGGGTGAACGGTGTCATGCTCTCTGGAGCAGAGGTGGAAAGGCTGGCCACTGTTGCCATGTGCTCCTCCTTGGGGCAGTGTCTTCAGAGCTGCCATGACGGCAGGGAGGAGGGGAGGCCTGAGGCCCTTTGTGAACCTAGTTGCCTGTAATGGATCTTTACCTTGGTAATTGGCACAGACAGCTGGGCTATCATGGACTGATCTTGGACTACGACTATGAGCGACCCTGATGGGGGATGTGGCACACGTGCAGGCCTTCCTGCACCAGGAAGCTGCTCTCACCCAGTTGCAGAGATGTACCAAGGACACTTTTTTGGTTTCAATGGACATGGCCCTGGACTGTACAGGCCCTACCACCTACCGTGGGGTGGGGAGCTAGAGGTGGGCCTCCAGTTAACTCCCTGGACAGAGTGCTCAGGGAGACATTGTGAAGGGCACCTTTGTAATTGTCACTTTTGGTATGTATTCAATGTACCTATTGTGAGGTGAGCAACCCTAAAGGGGTGGAATGTGGGGCAGCTGTGTTAGGCTTGCTCCGCAGGGTTACCGGCTGCAAGCACTTTGCCTGATTGGTGCATGGGTGTGTAGCAGAGCCATGTGTGCATATCCTATATAAGGCTATGGGTGCTTGCACTCGAGAGAGATGAGGAATGGCGGATTGCCTGCCCGCCACTGGGAGGGGTCATTCCTGCTGTTTATTTGCCAGAGAACTGATTTTCCCTGCCCATGTCTTGTCCGCTGTTGTGAGACTCTATTAAACAGAATGGCCCAACACTTCCACCTCTGCAGTTCCTCTACTGACTGCCCAAATCCAATATGAACCTGCCTGGCCTCGGCCACCAGCATTACAATTGTCTTGAACACAGCTTTAAGGATGCACAGGCCTCTTCAAATACGTACCTTTATATCAGTGTCCAACCAGATGGCTGAATGGTGACAAGCTCCAAAGCTCTTTATTCTTTACTCTTGACTCTTTACTCTTTCCTATCTAATTATCTTTCCTCACGACCACATATTTACACCGGGTATCTACATCAGATTTATGGCTTCAATTCTATCTCGTGTCCATGAAAGTTTCCCTTCCTCTGACTCAGTAGATTTTCTATCTTTCATTAAAAGCAAAGTCTAAAAGTTATCATAGTTAAAATAATGAAGGATCCCAGTCGTTTTATTTTTTCAGATTTTCCATACTGCTTTTACTTCTATATTGAAAATAGAAAAAAAAAAAAAAAAAAAAAAAGGCCCTGGCCAGTTGGCTCCCAGTTGGCTTGGTGGTACAGCATGGGCCCAGCATGTGGAAATCCCAGGTTCAATTCCTGGTCAGGGCACAGAGGAGAAGCAACATCTGCTTCTCTACCCCTCTCCCTTCTTTCCTCTCTCTCTTCCCCTCCTGCAACCATGGTTCTAATGGTTCGAGTCAAGTTGGCCCTGGGGGCTGAGGATGGCTCCATGGCCTCAGCCTTAAATGCTAAAATAGCTCGGTTGTCAAGCACCGGAGTAGCGGCCCAGCTGGGCAGTGTTGCCTGGTAAGGGCTTGCCAGGTAGATCCCAGTAGGTCCCAGGCACATACGGGAGTCTGTCTCTACCTCCCACGTCTCATTTAATAAAAGGAAATAAATGAAATTTAAAAAATAGAAAAAAAATTAAAACTGACAATTATTTTAATTGGAAAGAATTTGACATCTCCCAATCAAATCCACTTTATTACAGATAAGTTCACTAAATTCCAGGGATATTATTGCAAACTATAAAGACAGCTGAAAATGGGGAGAGGGATTGGGGACCTAAAAATTTCAGGACTTAGTAAAATGAATGCTTAACATAAAACAAAATTTAAAAATATTTAAAATATGATTAGTGTTTTTGGAAACACTGTATTCCTACCTCTTGGCAAGAGATCTAATATCACCAGTTATAATTTGAAGTTTTAAATTGGTTGTATCATAAGCACTTATGTGAGAACTTAGAGTAATTACCATTATATTACACTCAAATTATAGATATTTTGAAATAATTCAGTATTTTTTTATCCTTGCGTACTTCAAATTTTTAATATTAATTAAATGACTTAATTATTTTAACAATTCCCCAACACATCTAAACACAATATATAAAATGTTTTAAAATCTAAGAATTCACAGTAATTGCAAAGCCATAGAATTATAGCTGAAAGGCATGAGCAGTGATATGGTGGTTGATATGTAACAACCAGCTGGGGGTGGGAGGACTCCGGTCTGCAGCCTTTTCCAGTTTCCATAGTGCAAATACCTCCCCCAGTTCCAAGTTCCTGGCCTCAGTCAGGGGTCCCAGGGTAGAAAGGCTGCCCATGCAGGCTGGCTCCAGCACGTCCTGGATAAGACACCAGAGAGTGGCGCCTTCTCATTCCTGAACCCTTTCCCACAGAATGACCTTTTCTTTATAACCCACAGTGCCCTGAACATACAATGACATAACAGCTACCCGACTCCCTAGTACAGTGGCCGTCAATCTTTATTTGAATGTGAAACAGTAAAAAACACATTTTACCTCATGACCCACCCCGTGAACACATCTATATGCAGTTTTATGTACACATACACAAAAAAACATAAAAGCAGCAGCCTTTCAAGATAAAACACACCCTTACTGATTACAATGAATATGAGAATTTTCTAGTCTCTTTCATTTCATTTTTTAAATTCTGATCTTGATCCATTAAATTGGATTCATATCCCACTATTTGGATAGGGCTCCCTAAATTGATAACCAGTGCTCTAATAGACTTTACATTCATTTTTACCTCTCCCTCCACAGTGGTCGGCAAACTCATTAGTCACCGGAGCCAAATATCAACAGTACAATGACTGAAATTTCTTTTGAGAGCCAAGTTTTTTAAACTTAAACTATATAGGTAGGTAATTCCTTATCGAGAAAGCACCCGCAAGCGGTATTTTGTGCAAGAGCCGCACTCAAGGGGCCAAAGAGCCGCATTTGGCTCGCAAGCTGCGGTTTGCAGACCAGGAGTCTAGTAGAACTTACTGAGGCCCCAGAAGGTTAAGTAACTTGCCCAACATGCACCTCCCTCCTACTGTTGATAAAAAATCCCTCAAGGCAAATGCTAATTCACTACTCAGACACAGGATACTCATGATTGACAAGGGAAGCTGAAAGGTCTTCCAAGACAGCTTCCTCCACCAGAAATTAACGGAGTAGTTCTGTAAAAATTGTCCTCACCCCTTTATTAATGAACGTTCGGCCCTTTACACTACATACAGCCCTATGACCAACCCTGCCTGGTGGCAGAGGAGGACTAGGCAAATCTCAGTGATCACCATTTCCCTATAAATAACATTCACTCCTCAAAAGTGTTAAAAACATACCTATCTTTTCCACAAAACATTTTCAGTCCTCTCTAGGGAAAGGAGCTAATTGCTGACTAATAGTAAATGTATACAATACCCATAGTTCTAGATATAATATACATTAAAACCAGCTTTCTAATAACCAACCAGAAGCCAAAGACTTAGTTGGAGAAAATACTCAGGAAAATAAAACCTGAATCCATGCCCTTTCTCCTCAGTGTGTGTTCGTGTGCCACAGGCTTTTTTATATGTGCTATTAAATGTACAGTATGGTTTCAAGACAATCCAGATCAGCATCTTCACTAAAATTCACACCACCATTAATCATCTCAGTGACAGTGCTCCAATTTTAACATCTTGGGGATTTCCTCTCCTTCTTCATCATTTATTTGCCAATATTTCCTTGTTATGAATATCCCCCTAGTGACTTTGCCTGGCAGTCACAGCTGTGCTGCCTACTATGTCTACCTTGACTACAAATAACAACAATTCCTAAAAAAGCCAGCCCTTGAGATGATACCGAAGGTTTAAACAGAAAGCCAGCCCCTTAGCTGGATTCCTGGTGACCTCATCCAAGTTCCTGACTTTAAACAGACAAACCACAGCTTCCAAGCAGATAGTAATTTCAGACACATGAAACTGGCTTAATTACAAATGAGTAACGGTTGACTCCAATTACTTGAATGGTCAATAATCAACTGCTGCTTTAAGATGGTCCTTAAAGGATCCCCTTCTTACATGGCAAAAAGCTTCTTCAAAGTGTCCATGGATCACAAGAAAGCCATAAAAATCACTGAAAATTACAGAAACCTGACACCAAGAGCCACAGTAAATATAACTCACAGAACACAAGAATTTTTAAAGTAATAAAAATAAACAATTTTGCATTATAAGTACACCAAGTACGATGAAGAGAATATGAAGAATATGAAGAAATAAAGCCATAGATACATATCTCACAGAGATACAGGAATCCCAGCCCCACTGCAGAGAGCAGACTTCAGTGGCTCCAGACTTTCCTGATCGTTTGTCAAATAGAAACCATGAAAGAGAATGCTCTGTAAGCAATCAGAGGAGTAAATAAAAGTAGACTCACCAACGTGTATTCAGAAAGAATTTTTAAGGAAAATGGGTATAGTTTTTCCATAATGCAACTCTACTGCAAAAGAAGTTAAGAGTTTCTGGACCAAAACACACCAAAGTATATCCGCAAAGTACATCTAGAAAGGATAATGTTTACCTTATTTTACATTTTAATAGGAAAATTTAATTAATTAAAGAAAGTTAATGTTGCTTCAAATCATATTCCTAACTTCTGAAAAGCATAAATTTTATCCTTTTGAGAAAACTCCATGTAGACTATTGTTTTTAAAAAAAAAAAAAAGCTAAAACTTTCTTCTTAGCAAAAGCAATATAAGGCAAGTTGTGATGTAGTAAAATGTCTTTTCTCCTCAGAGCAGTGTTTACTTTAGAAATAGTAACAACACCTCTTACCAACAGTTCAGATTCTGTTAAATAATGGACAAAGCAAATGGCAGCAAAGGCAGAGGAGGACTCAACTTCAATTTAACTGTCCTGTAAGGTACATAGTAATTAGCTGCAAAGCTCTGAAATCTTAGCTAGCATGTTAAGTCTGCTACATGACAGTATAATTTGACTTCTTAAAGGATTATGCAAATTACAACTCATCATTCCATTATAGGATTGAAAAAAAGTGACAGCTAATTTATACATAACACACCTTTCAAATCCCTAAGATGCACAGCACCTGTGCAATGTATTTTGTTGAGATTTTCTTGCATATAAGTATTTGTTTATTACAATAAAAAGAAGCTTCCCTAAGAGCTTTAATATAGACATTTTTAAAAACTCTTAGACCACAATTTTAAAAGCATTAACATTTTTTTCTGTCTTGATTTCAGAAACAAAATTTTTGGTTCTTTTTTTTATTATTTGGTTTTTATTTTCCTCCCCCACTAAGTTAGAAAAATATAAGGTTTCAATACAAGGATATTTTTAATAGCTGGCAACCACAAGCACTGATGCACGAGCCAGAAGGAAGACTCACAAAGATTTCAACATACTTCTGGTAGGTAGATTCACAGTAGATTCCGTCATATCTGTAGATTTTCCTACATTCTGATTGGTTGGGCAGAGGATGCTGGGCAGTTATTCTGTAGAGGCATCAAAAACAGATAGACATGACTAGAGGTTCTCTACAGTCAACCGGAA